>NW_028320776.1:0-66984 GCF_062004578.1 Staurois parvus
ATCTGATCTACATCCTGGACAACTTGAGTCCTCTTGCCGTCCTGGTAGAACTTAAATCCCGCAAAGTGCTAAACACAGATGTAAGAAAAAGACATTTCTACAACCTATGTGCCCTACAGTAAATTACACGAGTATATTGAAACTCTACATGAAACTAGTTAGAGCTGAGCGCCATGTTCAGATTTCATGAATTCTGAAAATTCTAGTCTAGGTGACCTCTGGGACCATTGGGATAGGTTGAAGTTTATGCCCATCTGTAACGGAACCGACTCCAGACTGCGCTTGGGTACTTCCGTTAGACTACCGCTTCCCCGTCCGAACCCCGACCACAGACACCACAGCAGACCATACGAGACTAGAGAACACCAGTCTTGAAATAAATCAGGAAATAGACTAGTTTATTTTAACACAGATACAAGATATATACACTGAAGGGAACAATCCCCCCTCCCTGCATAATGACACATACTGAATGCAGGGTCCGGGGAGAGCGGATATAGTGAATGCGGGGTCCGGGGATAGCGAATATAGTGAATGCAGGGTCCGGGGAGACCAGTTATAGTGAATGCGGGGTCCGGGGAGAGCGAATATAGTGAATGCAGTGGCTGGGGAGACCGGATATAGTGAATGCAGGGTCCGGGGAGAGCGAATATAGTGAATGCAGTGGCTGGGGAGACCGGATATAGTGAATGCAGGGTCCTGCAAGACCAGATATAGTGAATTCAGGGTCCTGGGAGGGCAGATATAGTGAATGCAGGTTCCTGGGAGAGCAGATATAGTGAATGCGGGGTCCGGGGAGATCAGATATAGTGAATGCGGGGTCCGGGGAGATCAGATATAGTGAATGCGGGGTCCGGGGAGAGCGGATATAGTGAATGCGGGGTCCGGGGAGATCAGATATAGTGAATGCGGGGTCCGGGGAGACCGGATATAGTGAATGCAGGGTCCGGGGAGAGCGGATATAGTGAATGCAGTGTCCGGGGAGACCAGATATAGTGAATGCAGGGTCCGGGGAGAGCAGATATAGTGAATGCAGGGTCCGGGGAGAGCGGATATAGTGAATCTGGGGTCTGGGGAGAGCAGATATAGTGAATGCGGGGTCCGGGGAGAGCGGATATAGTGAATGCGGGGTCCGGGGAGAGCACATATAGTGAATGCGGGGTCCGGGGAGAGCCGATATAGTGAATGCAGGGTCCGGGGAGAGCGGATATAGTGAATGCGGGGTCCGGGAGAGCGGATATAGTGAATGCAGGGCCCGGGGAGAGCAGATATAGTGAATGCAGGGTCCGGGGAGAGCAGATATAGTGAATGCAGGGCCCGGGGAGAGCAGATATAGTGAATGCAGGGTCCGGGGAGAGCAAATATAGTGAATGCGGGGTCCAGGGAGACCGGATATAGTGAATGCAGGGTCCGGGGAGAGCGGATATAGTGAATGCAGGGTCCGGGGAGACCGGATATAGTGAATGCAGGGTCCGGGGAGAGCGGATATAGTGAATGCAGTGTCCGGGGAGACCAGATATAGTGAATGCAGGGTCCGGGGAGAGCAGATATAGTGAATGCAGGGTCCGGGGAGAGCGGATATAGTGAATCTGGGGTCTGGGGAGAGCAGATATAGTGAATGCGGGGTCAGGGGAGAGCGGATATAGTGAATGCGGGGTCCGGGGAGAGCCGATATAGTGAATGCAGGGTCCGGGGAGAGCGGATATAGTGAATGCGGGGTCCGGGAGAGCGGATATAGTGAATGCAGGGCCCGGGGAGAGCAGATATAGTGAATGCAGGGTCCGGGGAGAGCAGATATAGTGAATGCAGGGCCCGGGGAGAGCAGATATAGTGAATGCAGGGTCCGGGGAGAGCAGATATAGTGAATGTGGTGTCCGGGGAGAGCAAATATAGTGAATGCGGGGTCCAGGGAGACCGGATATAGTGAATGCAGGGTCCGGGGAGAGCGGATATAGTGAATGCAGGGTCCGAGGAGAGCGGATATAGTGAATGCGGGGTCCGGGGAGAGCGGATATAGTGAATGCGGGGTCCGGGGAGAGCGGATATAGTGAATGCGGGGTCCGGGGAGAGCGGATATAGTGAATGCGGGGTCCGGGGAGACCAGATATAGTGAATGCAGGGTCTGGGGAGAGTAGATATAGTGAGTGCAGGGTCCGGGGAGAGCGGTTATAGTGAATGCGGGGTCCTGGGAGAGTAGATATAGTGAATGCAGGGTCCGGGGAGACCAGATATAGTGAATGCAGGGTCCGGTGAGAGCGGATATAGTGAATGCGGTGTCCGGGGAGACCAGATATAGTGAATGCGGGGTCTGGGGAGAGCGGATATAGTGAGTGCGGGGTCCGGGGAGAGCGGATATAGTGAATGCAGGGTCTGGGGAGAACAGATATAGTGAATGCAGGGTCTGGGGAGACCAGATATAGTGAATGCGGTGTTTGGGTAGACCAGTTATAATGAATGTAGGGTCCGGGGAGAGCGGATATAGTGAGTGCAGGGTCTGGGGTTTAGGAACACTTTAGCTTTTTCTACTACAAAGTCCACGGTTTGCTATATGCAAGGACTTCTGCTTCAGCTTTACAGAAAGGAGTTCACTGTCCTCATCCTGCTCATACTTACTGTTTTTGGAGTATCCCACTCAATTCTCGCACCCCTTTCCAAGTTCTCCAGAAATAAAAACAACAATCCCTAAACTGGTCATTGAGGAAAAGCATGGCTGAGATCTTGTTCCTGGCTGCGAGGCAATACACTGGGGAAGTGTCACGTTTCACATGACTGTCATATGCCTTTAAGTGTTTCTATATTTTGTCTCTGCTCCTCCCTTTCCTCTGGTTTAGTTAATGCTGTATAGATAGCTCCACCCCCTTTCCCAGATGTGCATTGCAGCTCTAGCCTCATGTCATGAAGCAGGACACATTATGATCTTTTGATCTATCGAATGTTCATTGTTGTAAGATTCTCTCAGTTTATGGAGTAAACTTCACAAGATCTACAAGGTGTCTTATCGATCGAGTCACTGCCTGTGGTATCCAACTGAGGTTGAAGTTATCGCTATCTCATCACAACTGTAAGTTACAGAGATCACACTATCAATGCTTAGATTGGAGAAACAGAACAGGAAGACCCTGGGCAAATTTCCAGTGATTGTTTCAGGAGTAAGCACTACAGTATAAAATATGAAAACATCATTTTAATTTATACAAACAAAAATATTTTTTTCCAGAAATACCTGACATTGGAAAAGCACCCTCCTTTCTTCTCAAGCGCCTTAGTCAAAGATATTCAGGATCTGGGAAGAGAAGCTGTGATTGGACTCTGGGAATGTCTCTATACACTACAGAAAGATCATCCTAATTTATTGACTGTTATGGAAGAGATTAGCCAGACAGGTAACAGGACTATTGTTTTTAATCAAAATTGTCATAATATATTGTATTCATTGATACAAATCATTCTTATGTTTTAGTAAAATATACACTCATTTTATTAGGTCCACCTGTTCAATTGCATGGGAACACAAATTGATAATCAGCCAATCACATGGCAGCAACTTAATGCATTTAGGCGTCTATACGTGGTGAAGACAACTTGCCGAAGTTCAAACTGAGCGTCAGAATGGGGAAGAAAGGGGATTTAAGAGACTTTGAACGTGTCATGGTTGGTGGTGCCAAAGAGCGGCAGTTGTGTGGATGAAAATGCCTTGTTGATGTCAGAGGAGAATGGGCAAACTGGTTGCTTTGACATTCAGATGGTAGGGTCAGAATTTGGCGTAATCGACATAAAAGCATGGATTCATTCTGCCTTGTATCAATGGTTCAGGCTGGTGGTGGTGTCATGTTGTGGTGGATCCATCTTGCCTTGTATCAATGGTTCAGGCTGGTGGTGGTGGTGTCATGGTGTGGTGGATCCATCCTGCCTTGTATCAATGGTTCAGGATGGTGGTGGTGTCATGGTGTGGTGGATCCATCCTGCCTTGTATCAATGGTTCAGGCTGGTGGTGGTGGTGTCATGGTGTGGTGGATCCATCCTTCCTTGTATCAATGGTTCAGGCTGGCAGTGGTGGTGTCATGGTGTGGTGGATCCATACTGCCTTGTATCAATGGTTCAGGCTGGTGGTGGTGGTGATGGTGTCATGGTGTGGTGGATCCATCCTGCCTTGTATCAATGGTTCAGGCTGGCAGTGGTGGTGTCATGGTGTGGTGGATCCATACTGCCTTGTATCAATGGTTCAGGATGGTGGTGGTGGTGATGGTGTCATGGTGTGGTGGATCCATCCTGCCTTGTATCAGTGGTTCAGGCTGGTGGTGTCATGGTGTGGTGGATCCATCCTGCCTTGTATCAACGGTTCAGGCTGGTGGTGGTGTCATGGTGTGGTGGATCCATCCTGCCTTGTATCAATGGTTCAGGCTGGTGGTGGTGGTGTCATGGTGTGTTGGATCCATCCTGCCTTGTATCAATGGTTCAGGCTGGTGGTGGTGGTGTCATGGTGTGTTGGATCCATCCTGCCTTGTATCAATGGTTCAGGCTGGTGGTGGTGGTGTCATGGCGTGGGGGAGATTTTCTTGCCACTAGCAAGATGTACCTAATAAAGTGACCAGTGACTGTAAATGTGCTCTCCGCTTTCATTACTTTCCTTCTGTGTTCCTCTTTTTTGTTCCCTTTTCCTGCATATAAATCACTAGAAAAGCAGTATACTGTATTTATTAACACAAACATTTTCTACTATTTTCTCCAACGATAAGCACATTTAGAAGTTACTGATCCATCTGGAAATTAGGGGTCTATTTATAAAAACTTCACTCATCTGTCACGAATATTCACCATATTTTGCCGAATACATTTATTTCCTATAGTCATCAGCTCCATATAATGGCTATAATGTGATATTTTCCTGATGGAGGTATTTCATGAAAATACTGCATTATGGCCAGTAGATGGAGCTGACAATCATAGAAAATAAACATAATGGGCAAGATACAAAATTATTTTGTGAAAGCTGAATGAATGCTTGAGATATTTGCATAGTATATATATTTTTATAAACAGACCTCTTACTGTTACATTATACAGAAACAACCTCTACATTTTTTAGCAGTTTTAGAAAATTGTAACTGACTGGAAACTGAAGATGTCATCGTTACTAGCATTAGAATTACATATGGTCATTATATGTCAGAACAGTCAGATCACAGGCATATGGCTCCTGAGTAAACTGCATATGGAGAACTTTACTGTGACTTGTGGTGATGAACAGCTTGTCCCCTCCCTCCTAGATTGTAAGCTCCAAAGAGCGGGGCCCTCAATCCCCTCATGTTTTGCAATGTATTGGTATTGTTCTGTCACATGTTCTGTCCCTCTTTGTAATGTACAGCGTTGAGCGAACTATCGGCGCTTTATAAATACTGTATAATAATAATGCCTAGGTCAGGAAATATAGCTGATGAGAGTTTCTTCTGCCTATAGCAGCCCCCCGTTCCTATAAGGAAAGTAGGCCTCCTGGTAGTTGTGTGCCCCCAGATCTTAAAAATAATGCTATAGTTCCTGGCCAGATGGCACTGGGACTAAGCAAATGAGACAATGAAGGGTACCCATAGCCTCATGGCTGGTAGTGGAATCCTGGAACAGTTGAACGTTAGGGCAGGTAGCAGGCAAACATATTCCAGTAAATGGTTCCAAGATCAGGGCAGGGAGTGGGCAAAGGTAATCCAGTAAATGGTCAAAAGCAGGTCAAAGCAGATAGCGGGCAAGAATAATCCGGTAGACAGTTCCGAGGTCAGGGCAGGTAGTGGGCAAGAGTAATTCAGCAGACAGTTCTGAGGCCAGGGCAGGTAGTGGGCAAGAGTAATCCAGTAGACAGTTCTGAGGTCAGGGCAGGTAGTGGGCTTGAGTTATCCAGTAGACAGTTCTGAGGTCAGGGCAGTTAGTGGGCAAGAGTTATCCAGTAAACAGTTCCGAAGTAAAGGCAGGTAGTGGGCAAGAGTAATCCAGTAGACAGTTCTGAGGTCAGGGCAGGTAGTGGGCAAGAGTTATCCAGTAAACAGTTCCGAGGTAAAGGCAGGTAGTGGGCCACAGTAATCCAATAGACAGTTCTGAGGTCAGGGCAGGTAGTGGGCAGGAGTAATCCAGTAGACAGTTCTGAGGTCAGGGCAGGTAGTGGGCAAGAGTAATCCAGTAGACAGTTCCAAGGTCAGGACAGGTAGTGGGCAAGAGTAATCCAGTAGACAGTTCTGAGGTCAGGGCAGGTAGTGGGCAAGAGTTATCCAGTAAACAGTTCCGAGGTAAAGGCAGGTAGTGGGCCACAGTAATCCAGTAGACAGTTCTGAGGTCAGGGCAGGTAGTGGGCAGGAGTAATCCAGTAGACAGTTCTGAGGTCAGGGCAGGTAGTGGGCAAGAGTAATCCAGTAGACAGTTCCAAGGTCAGGACAGGTAGCGGGCAAGAGTAATCCAGTAGACAGTTCTGAGGTCAGGGAAGGTAGTGGGCAAGAGTAATCAAGTAGACAGTTCTGAGGTCAGGGCAGGTAGTGGGCAAGAGTAATTCAGTAGACAGTTTCGGAGGTCAGAGCAGTTAGTGGGCAATAGTAATCCAGTAGACAGTTCTGAGGTCAGGGAAAGTAGTGGGCAAGAGTAATCCAGTAGACAGTTCTGAGGTCATGGCAGGTAGTGGGCAAGAGTAATCCAGTAGAGAGTTCCAAGGTCAGAGCAGATAGTGTGCAAGCATAACTCAATAAACAGTTCTGACGTCAATGCAGGTAGAGGACAGGCATAATACGAGGTCAAGCTCAGGAGGTAATCCAAAAGTGTAGTCTGAGTACAAGGCAGGGGTCAACAACGAGGTATCCAAACAACAGGTAACACAGCAGGCTGGGCAGAACAGGAAAGGAACTAGGTGGCAAACACTATCAGAAGGCCAGAGCCTTGGACTTTGTGATGCCAAGATCTGGCACCAGAAATATGCAACCAATCAGAGTAGAGCAGCCAGGGACAAGGGTGTGTAGCTGCAGCCCAATCCAGTGAAGGAGGCAGCTGGAGGGACCTGCTGCCTAAAAAATGGAATGCTCAGCATGGGCCTGCCACCTCCAGTCAATGGGCATGGAGTGGACAAGCTCTCATTGTCCTGCAACAAGGATGTAAATGTGGTTGAGAGTGGCCAAATTGTGTTGGAAGAGGTAAGAAGCAAGACACTCACTCACCCACCTAACTCTTGGTAAATGTAACATAACATTAGTTATATGCCATAGTTATTTGGACATCATTCTTACGTGTAGTTTGATGTGATAGGTCATTTTCAATCAGACTCATGATCCTATATTTCTCTCCGCAGGTGAGCATCTGGTGGAGCAGATTTTAATGGATGAATTTGGACGCTCACTAATTCCGGAGATGACAGGTAAATAAAACATGGGCAAAGATCAATCCCACACCATCACTTTTCATTGACATTTTGGAGACCATGCGGTCCCCTTTCTTGGTGGCGGTGTTGGAATTTTTGCACTCCATTTGTACCTTCTACTTCATTGAGAGCTTCTAGACCGGATCTGACAATTTATAAATGAAAGATATGGGTGTACCGGTTATACGCAGTTCCGGAGTGTATGTCTGCAGCAGGGGAGGACTGACAACTCATGGGGCCCCCAGGCAATAGGGGATCATGGGGCCCCTGTGTCCTTGCCCGAACTCAAAAAAGCCTATGAAAAAGGTACCAGGGGCATCTCATGGGGCCCCCTACTGACCCCGGGCCCTCGGGCAGTGCCCGAGTTTCCAAATGGTCAGTCCGCCCCTGGTCTGCAGTATATCAAAGCCAGAATGCTTACGTTTTTCATTTGATCTCTTAGATTGTAACCGCTAACGATCGGGGCCCTCAGATCCCTACTGTATTGTAACTGTAATGTCTGCCTTGATTTTGTAAAGCGCTGCGCAAACTGTTGGCGCGATAGAAATCATGTATAATAATATTAATAATTTCAAGCCAAAAAGCACATTGCTGTGAAATGGCTCATTAAATTCCTATCATTACAATATACGCTCACAAACCTCTTTATTAGGTCCACCTGTTCAATTGCTTGGTAACACAAATTTCTAATCAGCCAATCACATGGCAGCAACTCAATGCATTTATGCATCTAAATGTGGTGAAGACGACTTGCTGAAGCTCCAACCGAGCATCAGAATGGGGAAGAAAGGGGATTTGAGTGACTTTGAATGTGGCATGGCTGTTGGTGTCAGATGGGCTGGTCTGAGTATTTCAAAAACTGCTGATCTACTGGGATTTTCACACACAGACATCTCTAGGGTTTACAGAGAATGGTCCGAAAAAATATCCAGTGAGCGGCAGTTGTGTGGAGGAAAATGCCTTGTTGATGTCAGAGGTCAGAGAAGAATGGGCAGACTGCTTCCAGGTGATAGAAAGACATGCTATCATGTCAATATGGACCAAAATCTTTGAGGAATGCTTCCAACACCCTGTTTAACCGCCTCCCGCCCATCATATAAAGTAATGAGGGGTGCAAGGCGGTTCTCTCGTTCTGGGAGGATGTCATATGACGTCCTCCCACTCTAATTGCGCGGAGTCACGCAGTGCGGCGATCGGCGGTGCGCTGTTTCCCTCGCACACAGGATCACTGATCAACAGAAAGAGCCAAAGACGTCGCCTCGTTCATGTGATCAGCTGTGTCCAATCATGTAAATAGGGAAAAGCCGGTTATCGGCATTTCTCTCCTTACGAGCTGTCACGCTGACAGAGGAGAGGAGAGCCGGTAATCGGCATTCCTCAGAGGGGACATGTACACTGATCATCAGGACACTAATGATCAGTGTAGCCCCAGCAGTGCCACCTGTCAGTGTCCATCTGTGCCAGCTGTCAGTGCTCATCAATGTCACCTGCCAGTGCCCATCAGTGCCACATCAATGCCACATATCAGTGCATACCAGTGCACATCAATGCCACATATCAGTGCCCATCTGAGCTGCCTTTCAGTGCCACCTATCAATGCCAGTCAGCGCCACCTATCAGTGCTGCCTATCAGTGAGCATGAGTGCCACCTATTAGTGCCCGTCAGTGCTGCCTATCAGTGCCGCCTAACAGTGCCAGTCAGTGCCGCCTATCAGTGCCATATATAAGTGCTGCCTTTCAGTGCCCATCAGTGATGGCTTTCAATGTCCTTCAGTGCCACCTACCAGTGCCTCCTCATCAGTGCCCATCAGTGCAGCCTATCAGTGCCGCCTATCAGTGCCCATCAGTGCCACCTATCAGTGCCCATCAGTGCAGCCTATTAGTGCCCATCAGTGCCACCTATCAGTGCCCATCAGTGCAGCCTATCAGTGCCCATCACTGCAGCCTCATTAGCGCACATCAGTGAAGGAGAAAAATCACATATTTACAAAATGTTAATAATTTTGGTTTGTTTAGTAAAAAATAAAAAAAAACCCTGAGGTGATTAAATACCACCAAAATAAAGCTCTATCTGTCTCAAAAAAATGCTAAAAATTTCATATGGGTACAGTGTTGCATGATCGCGCAATTGTCATTCAAAGTGCAACAGCTCTGAAAGCTGAAAATTGGCCTGGGCAGGAAGGGGGTATATGTGCCCGGTAGGCGAGGGGTTAATCTATGCCATGAAGAATTAAGGCAATTTTGAAGGCAAAAGGGGGTCCAACCCGGTACTAGCAAGGTGTACCCGATAAAGGGACCGATGAGTGTATAAGCACATAAGGTGGCTCAGTGTTGTAATGGTCATATGTCCATTCAGAACATTTATTGTTTCTATTGATTCTCAGGAACCAAGATGAGGATTTACAATTTGCTGCCTGCTATACCCTGTTTGAACCAAGCCTGCCCTGCTTATCAAGCATCCAGTCCTATTTAATATGGTAGTGGTAAAATGTGCATGAGACTTAGTGATTACGGGTGCACTCTCAGTTCAAACCAATTTTGCCTGTTCGGGCGTCCATCTTTGGATTGGATTTCTTCCCACTACTCCATATGACAGATTCTTTCTTATTCCGCTGTCAATGATTGTTAGGGAAGCGGTAAGTGCCTTCTTAATTTAAGGGCTACTCCATGCAAAAAAAAAACTCTGAGGTCCTTACCCCCAAATTGTATACCAGATCCTTACCTGAATATGAAGCCTGGCTGGCCAGCAAAGTAGGGAGAATGGGCATGTGGTCCTCCCATCCTGAAGCATAGCAAACTATTTACCCTCAACATGGGAGCGTACCTTGTCTTACCTGAATATGAAGCCTGGCTGGCCAGCAAAGTAGGGAGAATGGGCATGTGGTCCTCCCATCCTGAAGCATAGCAGACTATATACCCTCAACATGGGAGCGTACCTTGTCTTACCTGAATATGAAGCCTGGCTGGCCAGCAAAGTAGGGAGAATGGGCATGTGGTCCTCCCATCCTGAAGCATAGCAGACTATATACCCTCAACATGGGAGCGTACCTTGTCTTACCTGAATATGAAGCCTGGCTGGCCAGCAAAGTAGGGAGAATGGGCATGTGGTCCTCCCATCCTGAAGCATAGCAGACTATATACCCTCAACATGGGAGCGTACCTTGTCTTACCTGAATATGATGCCTGGCTGGCCAGCAAAGTAGGGAGAATGGGCATGTGGTCCTCCCATCCTGAAGCATAGCAAACTATTTACCCTCAACATGGGAGCGTACCTTGTCTTACCTGAATATGAAGCCTGGCTGGCCAGCAAAGTAGGGAGAATGGGCATGTGGTCCTCCCATCCTGAAGCATAGCAAACTATTTACCCTCAACATGGGAGCGTACCTTGTCTTGTTCATGAGGACAAGGGTGTCTTCCCTGGTCCGGTTATGTTGGCAATCTGTTGTGCATCGCTTTGTCAAAATCTGTAAGCATTAGCAATACGGGGTCACCCAGATATTGCCCCCCCCCCCCGTGTGAATGAGTAAGGGCTACACAGTACCCCTACTCATTCACAAAAAAGAAAAAAAGGAAATAAAAACAGAGACAGTTTTTGATTTTTAAGCTTTTTTATTAAATAACTAAAGAAAATATTTGCCACAAAGTCCACCATCGTGTGGTTGAGTGATGCAAGTCCATGTCAGTCATGAGGAACAATGCCCACTGGCCTACCAGAAAAAACACTGACATGATCCTCACCCAAGAAGGACAGCTTCCGTGGATGACAGCTAAGTATAAACAAGGGGGCGGAGTATCCCAAATTATGTCATTGACCAAATATAGAGATGACCTTTTTTTTTTACTTTGCTAGTGGTTACCCAGTTGACATTTATGGCAGCCCCCATAAAGGTTTGGTATAGGTGAAGGGATTCTCCATCCGAAGAAGTCATTTACTGTCAATCTAAACAGCATTTTTTTTCCTATGTAAATGTTGGTGTTGTATACATTATACAGATGCACCACTTCAACGGCAGGTTAAGAGCATCACTGAGGCATGTTTTTACAGAAATGTACTACTTTTAATTGGTGCTCCTCCCCATTTTTTTTTTTTTTGCTTTGGTACATTTCCACAGGGCTGTGCTCAGCCCTAGATGTCATCTGTTTGACCATATCCATTGCCTATTGACCTAGAAAATGGCCATAACTGATTTTTAACATTCAATTCCCATTGACTTAAGTTGAATGTGGATGCTCACTGAAGAAGCCTTGAACCAAGGGCGGACTGACCATTCGAGCACTCGGGCACTGACCGAGGGCCCGGGGTCAGTAGGGGGCCCCATGAAATGCCCCTGGTACCTTTTTATAGGCTTTTGTTGGGTGTGGTTTGAGTGTGGGCAAATACACAGGGGCCCCATGAGTTGTCAGTCCGCCCCTGCCTTGAATCAAACCAAGGTATGTTCGCCTTATTCTTACTAGTGATGTATGATTTATGTTTAATGTAATGGAACTGACCCCAGACTGCGCTTGGGTACTTCCGTTATAATACCGCTTCCCCGTCCGAACAACGACAACAGACACCACAGCCGACCATACAAGACTAGACGTCACCAGTCTTGAAGTAAACCAGGAAGTAGACTAATTTATTTTAACACAGATACAAGATATATACATTCAAGGGAACAATCCCCCCTCCCTGCATAATGACACAGGGCGGGGCAATCTACCTTTAGTAACAAGAGACACACCAACAGACAGTCCCATCAGGAGGGAGGGCTGCTGAAGACACCCCTCCCCCGACCAAGCCAATACACATAAACACATACATCCCATAATAGTTTGTTCCCAAGCCAGGCACACAATAGAACAATGGGATGCAACCACATTAACCATTAGCCGCCCGGCCAATGGCCGTTTGGCGGCTTCAAAAGTGTCTCTGCACTCCGGGTGCACGCCATTTGGCGTGCTCCCGCACATGCGCAGTTTGCGCTAATGCAGAGCCGCGCAGCAGAGCGATCTGTCACCGGCCGTGTACCTCGGACACGGCCGATGACAGATCCGAGTACCGGCTCCGTTGCAGGTACCATGTGACCTGCTGTGACCAATCACAGCAGGTCACATGACAGTTGTATACAATGGATGGCTTCATTCATGCCATCCATTGTATGCTAGTGCCTAGCTGTGAATGGTCACAGCTAATCACATGCACATGTCATGTGATTAGCTGTGACCAAATCACAGCTAAGCACAAAAAAAAAAAAAACCTGAATGAATCGATTTCATTCAGGTAAATACTGGCTTATAGCAAAGTAATTCTTTGCTATAAGCAAATTGTGTAAAAAAAAAAATACTGATCACTTCCCCAAAGTAGTACAATGTTACTATGGTAACATTGTACTACTTTTGTCATAGTAAATCTTAAAAAAAAATAAAAAAAATGTAATAAAAAATTAAAAATAATAAAAAAAAAAATATATATATATATATTTTTTTTCATACTGTCACCAGTCAGTGTCCCTGTTCACCGCCATGCCAGTTATATGATGACACTGTACTACACTGGTGACAGTATGTAAAAAAAAAAATAGTGAAAATAATTTTTTTTATTTTTTCATTTTCCGAAAAATTATGACAAAAAAAATACAACTTCAAAAAACTCGCCATGCCTCTTATGAAGTACGTCGGACTGTCTACTCTGCAAAAAGGGGTCATTTGGGGATATCTGTACTGTCCTGACATTTGGGGGATATCTGTACTGTCCTGACATTTGGGGATATCTGTACTGTTCTGACATTTGGGGGATATCTGTACTGTCCTTACATTTGGAGGATATCTGTACTGTCCTGACATTTGGGGGATATCTGTACTGTCCTGACATTTGGGGGATATCTGTACTGTCCTGACATTTGGGGGATATCTGTACTGTCCTGACATTTGGAGGATATCTGTACTGTCCTGACATTTGGGGGATATCTGTACTGTCCTGACATTTGGGGGATATCTGTACTGTCCTGACATTTGGGGGATATCTGTACTGTCCTGACATTTGGGGGATATCTGTACTGTCCTGACATTCTTAGACCTCAAGAAATTAGATTGGCTGTCAGTACTTCAGGATTGATCAATATTCAGATCTATCCCATAGTTTGTGAACTCTATAACTTTCCTACAAACTAAATAATACATCCTAATTTGGGTTATTTTCACCAAAGACATGTAGCAGAATACATCTCGGCCTAAATTTATGAAGAACAATTATTTATTTGCAAACTTTTATAACAGAAACAAAGAAAAACGTGTTTTTTTTCAACATTTTTGGTTTGTTTGTTTTTTTGTTAATTTAGCAAAAAATAAAAACCCCAGCGGTGATTAAATACCACCAAAAGAAAGCTCTAGTTGTGTGAAGAAAATTATAAAATTTTAGTTTGGGTACAATGTTGTATGACCGCGCAATTGTCATTCAAAGTGTGAGAGCGCTGAAACGTGAAAAATGGCCTGGGCAGGAAGGTGTAAAATTGCACGGTATTGAAATGGTTAAACAATCCACAACCCCCCACCCCAATATTAAGACATCACCCTGTGCCCCTAACAGGCACAGGGTGACTTACACATAATAGGGATATGGGGAACTGAGACAGGGGTCTCCCCACCCCTCTAAAGTGAGCTGTGTTCCATGGGCCCCCCACCAAAAGTGACTCCCATCACACCCTTTAACTATTATTAAAATTGATGCTCCTCCCCAATTTTTTTTTTTTCGTTTTGGTACATTTCCCTAGGGCTGTGCTCAGCCCTGGATGTCATTTGTTTGACCATAACCATTTCCTATTGACCAAGAAAATGTCCATAACTGATTTTTAACAGTCAATTCCCATTGACTGAATGTGGATGCTCGCTGAACAAGCCTTGAACCAAACCAAGATATGTTCGCTTTATTCTTACGAGTGATGTATGATTTATACTTAAATTCATTCATGGCCGGATTGTGACAAATTTTAGTGTCAAACATTGCATTCTCCACTTTTTTTTTTAAATCCGAGTCAAAAAAATATTTCTGTTATATTCCCAGATATTCAGAAAAAGCACAAACAACATCTGATGGCGATGACTGAGATTCTAGTGGAGCACAGACCACCAGGAACTACGTTGGAACCACAAGAATTCCTGATCAATGAGCGTTACGTGAACCTGATTGTCGTCTCCACCAATCAGTTCAGGCAGCGTCCTAAGAATGAGCTAATAAAGACCGGGGTAAAACATGAGGAATGCTTGAAGGAGACAAAATCTCGACTGGAACACATTTCGCCCAACAAGCTGTTCCGATGGAGCCACCAGTCCCAATGTGTACCAAATGCAGTAATGGTGAGCGGAGTGCCAGGAATAGGGAAGACCACACTGATACAGAAGTTTGTCTATGACTGGGTGACAGAAAAACTCTACCAGAGATTTGCTTTTGTCTTCAACTTCAGATTCCGGGACCTTAATAGATTGGGAAAAGTCAGCTTGGAGGAGATGGTTCTCCGACAATATCCATATCTGGAGAGTCAGATTGGAAATATTTTACAATATCCAGAGAGACTTCTGTTTATTTTTGATGGCTTAGATGAAAGTATCCACCAGATGGATTTTAGATCAAGCGAACTGTCCAATCCCAAAATGAGAAGAGATTTTGGTGAGATTGTGGTCAGTTTGGCAAGGCAGAGTCTTCTTAAGGGTTGCTCTGTACTGATGACCAGCCGCCCAACCAGACTGGCATCCATTGATACTAGTGTTTTCCAGAGAACAACTGAGATCATGGGATTTTTTCATGTAGACAGACTGGTCTTCTTTAAAAATTTCTTTGGAGATGATGAGTTATCAGAAAAGGCTTTTCATTATGTGCAAGAGAACGACACGCTGTACACTTTCTGTTATATCCCATCATACTGCTGGATCATCTGTACAGTGTTATCAATTTGCTTCAAATCCCAACCAACAAACACCGATCAACTGATGGCATCGCTGCCTAAAACGGTAACGCAACTCTTTGTGACTTTTGTCTCCAACATTCTGGCCAATCACAGCCAGAATAAAGATGATGGTTGCACTACCCGGGAACTGCTGACATCTATTGGTTGGATGGCAGAACATGGAGTCCTATACCACATGACTGTATTTGATAAGCTTCATCTGGACTCATTCAAGGTGAAAAATGATAAACATCTCTTTTCTTCTTTCGTGATGGAATCTGGTCAGCCCCCCGATGTAGATTACACCTTCTTGCATCTCACTCTTCAGGAGTTTTTTGCTGCTTTAGTGTATTTTATGGACTATAATGCTGACAAATTACAGGAAACATTTATTGGGGCAAGATATTTCAATGATGGCCGTGCTGAGATATTTTTCTGTTTCCTCTGCGGTCTCTCAGACTCTTCTACTAGATCCATGCTAAAGTCTCACGTGGGAGAATTGTCTACCCAGGCTGCCAGACATGTCATCACCTGGATCCAGGAGAAAATTGCAGAACAGCAACCAGAGAGATCTACACAAGACAAGAGGGAACTTCTTAATGTCTTCTACTGTCTCCATGAAAGCAGGAATAAGGCTTTGGTGGAACAGTGTTTTGGTTCAAAAAAAGTTGACTTTTTTGGTGTCCCCCTCAGCCCTCTGGACTGCTCTGTGCTGTCTTTTATCCTTCAATCCTGCAGAGAGACAGAAGAAGTAAATTTAGCGTCATGTAATATTCAAAGTGAAGGATTGAAGAAACTTATTCCAGCTCTGCATACCATCAAGTGCCTGAAGTAAGTATTAACCACTTGCCACCCAGCCTATAGTGAAATGACGGCCAGGAGAACCTCTCATCCCTCCCGGAGGGCATCATATGACGTCCTTCCCAGATCGTGCTTTGTGCGTGCCCACAGGGCCGTGCTGTTGTGAGATCTGTCATCGACCATGTACCTTGGACACGGCCGATGACAGATCTGTGTACTGGCCCCATTGCCAGTACCATGTGACCTGCTGTGACCAATAACTGCAGGTCATATGACAGTTATATACAATGGATGGCTTCCTTTCATGCCATCCATTGTACACAAGTGTGTCTAGCTGTAAATAGTCACAGTGATCATATGCACAAGCTAGGCCAATCACAACCCATCTGTGTCATGTGATTAGCTGTGGCCAAATCACAGCTAATCACAACTAAAAAACCTGAATTAATCGATTTCATTCAGGTAAATGCTTGCTTATAGCAAATAAATTCTTTGCTATAAGCAATCAAATTGTGGAAAAAAATACTGCTCACTTCCCCAAAGTAGTACAATGTTACTATGGTAACATTATACTACTTTGGTCATATTGTAATATGAAAAGAAATCTTAAAAAAAGATTAAAAAAATGTACAGTAATAAAAAATTTAAACATCAGTTTTTTTTCTGTACTGTCACCAGTCAGTGTCCCTGATCACCGCCATGCCAGTTACATGATGACGCTGTACTGCACTGGTGACAGTATGTAAAAAAAATTGTGAAAATCATTTTTTTAATTTCTTCATTTTCCGAAAAATGATTACAAAAAAATTACAACTTCAAAAAACTCGCCATGCCTCTTATGAAATACGTCGGACTGTCTACTTTGCAAAAAGGGGTCATTTGGGGGATATCTGTCCTGTCCTGACATTTGGGGGATATCTGTCCTGTTCTGACATTTGGGGGATATCTGTACTGTCCTGACATTTGGGGGATATCTGTACTGTCCTGACATTTGGGGGATATCTGTACTGTTCTGACATTTGGGGGATATCTGTACCGTCCTGACATTTGGGGGATATCTGTACAGTCCTGACATTTGGGGGATATCTGTACCGTCCTGACATTTGGGGGATATCTGTACAGTCCTGACATTTGGGGGATATCTGTACCGTTCTGACATTTGGGGGATATCTGTACCGTTCTGACATTTGGGGGATATCTGTACCGTCCTGACATTTGGGGAATATCTGTACTGTCCTGACATTTGGGGAATATCTGTACCGTTCTGACATTTGGGGGATATCTGTACCGTCCTGACATTTGGGGGATATCTGTACTGTCCTGACATTTGGGGGATATCTGTACTGTTCTGACATTTGGGGGATATCTGTCCTGTTCTGACATTTGGGGGATATCTGTACTGTCCTGACATGTGGGGGATATCTGTACTGTCCTGACATTTGGAGGATATCTGTACTGTCCTGACATTTGGGGGATATCTGTACTGTTCTGACATTTGGGGGATATCTGTACCGTCCTGACATTTGGGGGATATCTGTACAGTCCTGACATTTGGGGGATATCTGTACCGTCCTGACATTTGGGGGATATCTGTACAGTCCTGACATTTGGGGGATATCTGTACCGTTCTGACATTTGGGGGATATCTGTACCGTTCTGACATTTGGGGGATATCTGTACCGTCCTGACATTTGGGGAATATCTGTACTGTCCTGACATTTGGGGAATATCTGTACCGTTCTGACATTTGGGGGATATCTGTACCGTCCTGACATTTGGGGGATATCTGTACTGTCCTGACATTTGGGGGATATCTGTACTGTTCTGACATTTGGGGGATATCTGTCCTGTTCTGACATTTGGGGGATATCTGTACTGTCCTGACATGTGGGGGATATCTGTACTGTCCTGACATTTGGGATATATCTGTACTGTCCTGACATTTGGGGGAAATCTGTACCGTCCTGACATTTGGGGGATATCTGTACTGTTCTGACATTTGGGGATATCTGTACTGTTCTGACATTTGGGGATATCTGTACTGTTCTGACATTCTTGGACCTCAACAAATTAGATTGGCTGTCAGTACTTCAGGACTGAGCAATTTTCAGATCTATCCCATAGTTTGTGAACTCTATAACTTCCCTACAGACTAAATAATAAATACTGATTTGGGTTATTTTCACCAAAGACATGTAGCAGAATACATCTCGGCCTAAATATATGAAGAACAATTATTTATTTACAAACTTTTTTAACAGAAACAAAGAAAAACTTGTTTTATTTCCAAAAGTTTCGGGGATTTTTTGTCAATTTAGCAAAAAATAAAAACCCCAGCGGTGATTAAATACCACCAAAAGAAAGCTCTAGTTGTGTGAACAAAATAACATTTTAGTTTGGGTACAGTGTTGCATGACCGCGCAATTGTCATTCAAAGTGTGAAAGCGCTGAAACCTGAAAATTGGCCTGGGCAGGAAGGGGGTAAAAGTGCCCGGTATGGAAGAGGTTAAAGGGATGAGGTGGCAATCCTAGACACGTTGGGGCTGAAGTAGAGTGCATTGCATGTATCAGGATCAGGAACGTCTCACGCAGAGATGCAGAATAATCATCCTTTAGTAAAATAGCTGCTGGGAACAAGTTCTTTTTGGATATCATTTGCACCTTCAAAGAGAAAGTATTTTGCCTAATGTGGAACATGTCACACCAGAATGTGTCCCTGCTGGCTATTGTTTTGCATCTCGTTGTGCCGCATTCCTATGGCTGATGCAATTGATTGCTTGGGTGGAGAGGAGTTGAGCGAACAAAGGAGATGAGATTGTGAAGTGTGGGGCCCAACCTCACCTGGAGCAGCTTGTGAAATATTGGACAGTGTGCACTGCATGTGGCGATGGAGAGGGGGCGTGGCCTAATGTGTGTGTGCAGATATGACTGCATATACTGAGCCTTGAAAAAGTCTTCCTCCCCCTTGACATTTTCCACATTTTTTCATGTTACAACCAAAACCGTCAATGTATTTTATTGGGATTCGATGTGATAGACCAGGGGTCTCCAAACTATGGCCCTCCAGGTGTTGAGGAGCTACAAGTCCCATGAGGCCTTGCAAGCCCATATGGAAGAAAAATATATTTGAAATATATTTTTAAAAAAATACAATTTTGGTCTTAATATATATATATATATATATATATATATATATATATATACACACACATGTTGAAATGCATTTTTTATATATTACAAAATATATGAAAAATATTTTTGAAAATATATACTTTTTAAATATATTCTTCACTTTTTTTTAATATATAAAAAATAATTTTATTATGTATTTTTACATAAATTTGTAAATGCATTCCAAAAATGTAGATTAAATGTACTTTTAAAGACATACAATATATATATTGAATACGGCCAAAATTGTAGTATTTAAAATATATGTCAATGAAATACTACAATTTTGGCCTATATATTTATATATATATATATATATATATATACACACATGTTGGAATGCATTTTTATATATTACAAAATATTTGAAAATATATACTTTTTAAATATATTCTTCACATTTTTTTAATATATAAAAAAATAATTTTATCATGTATTTTTACATAAAATTGTCAATGCATTCCAAAAATGTAGATTAAATGTACTTTTAAAGACATACAATATATATATATTGAATATGGCCAAAATTGTAGTATTTAAAATATATGTCAATGAAATACAACGATTTTGGCCTTTATTTTATATATATATATACTGCATGTTGAAATGCGTTTTTTTTCTATATTACAAAAAATATGAAAAATATTTTTACAAATGTACTTTTTAAAAATATATTCTTCAGATTTTTTTTAACATAACAAAGTAATTTTAACATATATTGTTACATATATTTGTAAATGCATTCCAAAAATGTAGATTAAATGTACTTTTAAAGACATACAGCATATATATATATCGAATACGGCCAAAATTGTAGTATTTAAAATATATGTCAATGAAATACTACAATTTTGGCCTATATATATATATATATATATATATATATATTTATTTATTTATATTTATTTTTATATATATATATATATATATATATATATATATATATATATATATATACTGCATGTTGAAATGCGTTTTTTTTTCTATATTACAAAGTATATGAAAAACATTTTTACAAATATACTTTTTAAAAATATATTCTTCAGATTTTTTTAACATATAAGAAAGTAATTTTAAGATATATTTTTACATTTATTTGTAAATGTATTCCAAAAATTTAAATTAAATGTATTCTTTTAAAGACATACAGCATATTTGAAAATGTATTTTTAAAAATATTTTCATATATTTTGTAATAAAAATGCATTTCAACATACTATATATATATATATATATATATATATATATATAATGCAAAATTGTAGTATTTGGAATATATGTCAATATATTTGTGAAGAATATTTTTACAATATATTTAAAATATATTAAAAATTATATTTTTATATATTTATAATATATATTTTCTTCCATGTTAGAGACTCTGACAGCCACAGACAAGACTCCCAGAGGCACAGGCATGATGGGACTTGTAGTACTTCCACAGGTGGAGGACCATAGGTTGGAGACATCCAATATATATATATATTGAATGCTGCCAAAATTGTAGTATTTCGAATATATGTCAATATATTTGTAGAATATTTTTACAATATATTTAAAATATATTTTCTTCCATGTGGGAGACCCTGACTGCCACAGGCAAGACTCCCAGAGGTAGGGGCATGATGGGACTTGTAGTACTTCAACAGGTGGAGGGCCACAGTTTGTAGACCCCTGTGATAGACCAACACAAAGTGGCACATAATTGTGAAATGGAATGAAGATGAAAAATGGTTTTCAACATTTTTTTTTACAAATATTTGAAAAGTGTGACGTGCATTTGTATTCAGAGTCAATAATTCGTAGAACCAACTTTTGCTGCAAAAACGTAAATATATTTACTGTCATTATCCCAACGCATTTTAAAATTCTTCCTCAGGCTAGAGACTTGGTTCACTAACTAGAAGTGATCATATGTGGTGTTAGCCAATAAAAACCCTAATCATTCCAGGATATTTTGGAGGGATTCTTCCCCCCCAGCAGACACCAAAGTCAACAAAGGACCTGTGATTGGTGAGACTAGCCAAGAGTCTATTTCACGCCTAGCTCCACGCCTAGCTCCACAGCTCCACACCTAGCTCCACAGCTCCACGCCTAGCTCCACAGCCAATTTCCTTTTGTATTCCAAAGAAAACGCCAGGCCATGTGGGGTCAAGATCTCAACCCAACCCAAGAGTTTAGCACCCCCCATCCAATAAGAATTGGTGTAATGCTCAGTGAATGCTCTATAAAGATCTGTGCAGTGCAGAGGATAAGGCGTTGCATTCAGCAGCCTTGATGGCTTGGTGTGAATGCTGTATCTATGGTGGGCAGAGGATGAGGGAATCCATACAGGAGTCCCCAAACTAAGCTAGGGTCACCATCAGACAGCTACTGGCTCTTGCTGGTCTATTGCATCATGGGAGCAATGCCTGAACCCCTATCGGTGGCCCTGGCTAAGCCAGCCATGCAGCTTGCATACTGGGGTGGCAGAAACTGGTGTTCTGGATTGTGGACCGGCTTCTTCAATTCTCACTGGACCACTGACTTGTATCCACCTATCTGTGGTTCGGCCCCACTTTGATCCTGGGCCATCATGGGACAACTCAGTAAAAAATGGAGGCTGTCCCAGCAAATCCAGGACAGTTGATAAGGATGTATAGTGATAGACCTAACATCCCTCCTGTTCAGTTTGTGGTCGAACGTTACAAGAGTTCGACCGCAAACTTCGAACAGAGGGGACAATTCACTAAGCGGCATCTGAGTATGGAGCAAGATGCCGCACAGCTACTAAAAACATTCTTTAATGTTTCAGCTGTCAGTGGGGATCCCCGCTGATAGCTGAATGTACAAAGAATTGCCGGCATTGTCAGGCAATTTAAAATATTTTTTTTTAAAACACGTGGGGTCTCCCCCCCCCCCCCCCATCCAAGCCCTTTGGGTCTGATATGGATTTTGAGGGGAACCCCCACACCAACATTTTTTTCTTAAATGTCATGGAGTCCCCACAAAATTCATACCAGATCCTTACCTGAACATGCAGCCTGACAGTTCAGGAAAGAGGGGACGGGCAAGTGCACTCCCCCCACACATGTTGAGGGCATGTGGCCCAATGTGGTTCAGGGAGGGGGTGCTTTGGAGCAGGGGGGTTCCGCCTCCGAAAGCACCTCATCCTCATGTTGATGGGGATGAGGGCCTCTTCCCCACAACCGTGGTTGTGGGCAGGGGTGGACTGACAACTCAAGGGGCCCCTGGGCAATAGGGGATCATGGGGCCCCTGTGTCTTTGCCCAAACTCAAAAAAGCCTATGAAAAAGGTACCAGGGGCATCTCATAGGGCCCCCTACTGACCCTGGGCCCTCGGGCAGTGCCCGAGTTTCCAAATGGTCAGTCCGCCCCTGGTTGTGGGTGTCTACGGGTTATCATAATCTGGAAGTCCTACTTAACAAGGGAGCCCCCAGATCCTGTCCCCCACCCATGTGAATGAATATGGGGTACATGGTACCGCTACCCATACACAAAAAAAAAGAAAGAAAGGGTAGTGCAATATATACTCGTTTTTCCATCCACCGGAGTCACCGAATTCACCCATATTTGTTTTATTGGACTTTTTATATATTTGTGTCACCATTGCACTTTATGCGTCATATCAAGATGCTACTTTCATGAATATCCCTAGCGCTCCACAGCGACGTTTTTACTGTTTAAAAATTATTATCATTTTATTTATTAGTTTATTAGCGCTGCGTTTTACTATTGTTGATGTTTATAAGGATTTGAGGTTTGACCTTTATGCTAGCAGATTACTTATCTACAGTGAAGGAAATGCGTATTTGCTCCCCTGCTGATGTTGAATGTTCGCACCTCACACAGAAATGATCGGTCTAACAATGGAATGTTCGGTGTATTGTAACACTGAGAGACAGAATACAACAACAAATTCAGCAGAAATGCGTCTAACAAATGATGACGGATCTGCATGTTCATGAGGGAAAGAAGGATTTGATCCCCTATCATTCAGCAGGATTTCTGGCTCCCAGGTGTCTTTCATACAGGTAACAAGCTGAGATTAGAAGCAGTCTCTTAAAGGGAGTGCTGCTAATCTCATTGTGTTACCTGTATAAAAGACACCTGTCCACAGGAGCAATCAAACCATCAGATTCCAAACTCTCCACCATGGCAAAGAGCTGTCCAAGGATGTCAGGGACAAGATGGTAGACCTACACAAGGCTGGACTGGGCTACCAAACTATGGTTTAGCAGCTTGGTGAGAAGGTGACAACAGTTGGTGCAATCATTCACAAATGGAAGAAACACAAAACAAGTGTCAGTCTCCCAGGTCTGGTGCACCATGCATGATCTCACCCCGTGGAGTGTCAATGATCATGAGAACAGTGAGGAATCATCCCAGAACTACACGTGAGGATCTTGTCAATGATCTCCAGGCAGCTGGGACCACAGTCACCAAGAAAACAATTGGTAACACACTACGCCGACAAGGACTGAAATCCTGCAGTGCCCGCAAGGTCCCTCTGCTCAAGAAAGCACATGTCCAGGCCCGTCTGAAGTCTGCCACTGAACATCTGAATGATGCAGAGGAGGACTTGAAAGTGTTGTGGTCAGAGGAGTCCAAAATCGAGCTCTTTGGCATCAACTCAACTCGCCGTGTTTGGAGAAGGAGGAGGAATGCTGCCTATGACCCCAAGAACACCATCCCAACTGTGAAACATGGTGGTGGAAACATTCTGCTTTGGGGGTGTTTTTCTGCTAAGGGGACAGGACAACTTCACCGCATCAAAGGAATGATGGACGGGGCAATGTACCATCAAATCTTGGGTGAGAACCTTCTTCCCTCAGCCAGGGCATTGAAAATGGGTGGTGGATGGGTGTTCCAGCATGACAATGACCCAAAACACACGGCCAAGGCAGCAAAGGAGCGGCTCAAGAAGAAGCACATTAAGTTCCTGGAGTGGCCTAGCCAGTCTCCAGACCTTCATCCGATTGAAAATCTGTGGATGGAGCTGAAAGTTCGAGTTGCCAAACGTCAGCCACCAAACCTTAATGACTTGGAGAGGATCTGCCAAGAGGAGTGGGCCAAAATCCCTCCTGAGATGTGTGCGAACCTGGGGGCCAACTCCAGGAAACGTCTGACCTCTGTGATTGCCAACAAGGGATTGGCCACCAAGTACTAAGTCATGTTTTGTGAAGGGGATCAAATCCTTATTTCCCTCATGAACATGCAGATCAGTAATCATTTGTTAGACGCATTTCTGCTGAATTTGTTGTTGCTATTCTGTCTCTCAGTGTTACAACACACCGAACGTTCGATTTTTAGATCGATCATTTCTTTGTGAGGGGCAAACATTAAATATCAGCAGGGGAGCAAATACGCATTTCCTTCACTGTACCTAGCGCTGCTTTAACCCACCATTACTTTTTAGTGTATAAATGACAGGAGACAGTCTTTGTCAAGTCCTTTAGTAAAAACAAAAGTTTTAAAAATGTCCCCCGAAGTTGATCCAACGTCAATCACGATGCCCGCCATTAAAAAATGCTGTTGGTGCACACTGCATGCCAATATGATTCATGCTGCATACTCAAGGAGAATACAGCACAACATGAGCCATGTCAGTGGTATTCTGTGATCATGCTGTGTATGGAGATATCACCATCCCTACACATGGATGACAATGTTGGTGTCATCTCTCCATTGTAACATTTTTCATATGAAATAATATTCACTGGAGATTTATAATGTGATCTACAGTTGCAAGAAAAAGTATGTGAACCCCTTGGGATTACGTGGAGTTTTGCATGAATTGGGCATAAAATGTGCTCTGAACGTCATCTAAGTCACAACAATAGAAGAACACAGTCTGCTGAACATAATACTACACAAACATTAGATGTTGCCATGCTTTAATTGCACATAACATGTAAACATTCACAGCGCAGGGAGGAAAAAGTATGTGAGGCCCTAGCTTAATGACTTCTCCCAGAGCTAATTGGAGCCAGGAGTGAGCCAAACTTGACTCCAATCAGTGTGATGATATTGGATGTGTTGCTGACAGCTGTCCTGCCCTTAAAAAACACACACCTGTTTTGGGTTTACTGGTTTCAAGAAGCACTGTCTGATGTGAACCATGCCTCGCAGAAAAGAGCTCTCAGAAGACCTACGATCAAGAATTGTTGACTTGCATGAAGCTGGAACGGGTTACAAAAGTATCTCCAAAAGCCTTGATGTTCATGTGTCCACGGTAAGACAGACTGTCTACAAATGGAGAAAGTTTAGCACTGTTGCTACTCTCCCTAGACGTGGTCGTCCTGTAAAAATGACTGCAAGAGCTCAGCGCAGAATGCTGCATGAGGTAAAGAAGAATCCCAGAGTGTCATCTAAATACCTACAGAAATCTCTGGCACATGCTAACATTTTTGTTGACACATCTACAATAAGGAAAACATTAAACAAGAATGGAGTACATGGGAGGACACCACGGAGGAAGCCATTGCTGGCCAAAAAGAATATTGCAGCACGTTTGAAGTTTGCAAAAGAGCACCTGGATGTTCCACAGCACTACTGGCAAAATATACTGTGGACAGATGAAACCAAGATTGAGTTGTTTGGGAAGAACACACAACACTATGTGTGGAGAAAAAAAGGCACAGCACACCAACATCAAAACCTCATCCCCACTGTGAAACATGGCGGAGGGAGCATCATGGTTTGGGGCTGCTTTGCTGCCTCAGGGCCTGGACGGATTGTTGTCATTGATGGGAAAATGAATTCCAGAGTTTATCAAGACATTTTGCAGGAAAACGTACGACCGTCTGTCCGCCAACTGAAGCTCCGCAGAGGATGGGTGATGCAACAGGACAATGACCCAAAGCATACAAGTAATTCAACAAAACAATGGCTGCAACAGCACAAAATACGCCTTCTGGAGTGGCCCAGTCAGAGTCCTGACCTCAACCCCATTGAAATGCTGTGGCATGACCTTAAGAGAGCGATTCACACCAGACATCCCAAGAATATTGCTACACTGAAACAGTTTTGTGAAGAGGAGTGGTCCAAAATGACTCCAGATCGTTGTGCAGGTCTGATCTGCAACTACAGGAAACGTTTGGTTGAGGTTATTGCTGCCAAAGGAGGGTCAACCAGTTATTAAGTCCAAAGGTTCACATACTTTTTCCTCCCTGCACTGTGAATGTTTACATGTTATGTGCAATTAAACCATGGCAACATCTAATGTTTGTGTAGTATTATGTTCAGCAGACTGTGTTCTTCTATTGTTGTGACTTAGATGACGTTCAGAGCACATTTTATGCCCAATTCATGCAAAACTCCACGTAATCCCAAGGGGTTCACATACTTTTTCTTGCAACTGTAGGTAAAATGATTCCATTAAATAGATTCATGGCATATTCATATAGAGAATAGTTACATTCATTCCTGGGGAAGAAATGTAATTTATTCTCTTTTTTCCACAGTTTGTCAAACAACCACATGGAAGAAAGTTCCTGCCCCCACCTGGCATCCGGAATAAGAAACAACCAGACATTGAGGACACTGGACCTGTCTTGGAACTATCTGGAGGGTCCTTATTTCAGTGATCTGATGACAGCTCTAACCACAAGCCAGATAGAAGAATTGCTGTGAGTATACCACATATACTGTATATAACAATATAAAGTAATTAAAATTATTATATTATTATTATACAGGATTTATATATTATTATTATTATTATACAGGATTTATATATTATTATTATACAGGATTTATATTATTATTATTATTATACAGGATTTATATTATTATTATTATTATTATTATAATACAGGATGTATATATTATTATTATTATTATACAGGATTTATATATTATTATTATACAGGATTTATATATTATTATTATTATTATTATAATACAGGATTTATATATTATTATTATACAGGATTTATATTATTATTATTATTATTATTATAATACAGGATGTATATATTATTATTATTATTATTATACAGGATTTATATATTATTATTATACAGGATTTATATTATTATTAAACAGGATTTATATATTATTATTATACAGGATTTATATATTATTATTATTATTATACAGGATTTATATATTATTATTATACAGGATTTATATTATTATTAAACAGGATTTATATATTATTATTATACAGGATTTATATATTATTATTATTATTATTATACAGGATTTATATATTATTATTATACAGGATTTATATTAATATTATTATACAGGATTTATATTATTATTATACAGGATTTATATATTATTATTATTATTATTATACAGGATTTATATATTATTATTATACAGGATTTATATATTATTATTATTATACAGGATTTATATTATTATTATTATACAGGATTTATATTATTATTATTATACAGGATTTATATTATTATTATACAGGATTTATATATTATTATTATTATTATTATATAGGATTTATATATTATTATTATACAGGATTTATATATTATTATTATTATACAGGATTTATACATTATTATTATTATACAGGATTTATATTATTATTATACAGGATTTATATATTATTATTATTATTATAATACAGGATTTATATATTATTATTATTATACAGGATTTATATATTATTATTATTATTATTATTATTATTATACAGGATTTATATATTATTATTATACAGGATTTATATATTATTATTATTATTATTATTATACAGGATTTATATATTATTATTATTATTATTATTATACAGGATTTATGGCGCCAACAGTTTGCTCAGCACTTTACAATATAACGGGAGACAATACAGCAACAATACAGTTCAATACAAGAGGGATAGGAGGGCCCTGATCCTGGGAGCTTACAATCTAGGAGGGATAAATGTTTAGACTCAATAGGTAGCCAGTCCTTGAGTGCTGTTAAATTCTTTGATCTTACCGCTCCCTGTGATTAGCCATGAAATACACGCATCGGCCACTTGATTAGGTCCACCTGTTTAATGGCTTGGTAACACAAATTGCTAATCAGCCAATCACACGGCAGCAACTCAATGCATTTTGGCATCTAGACGTGGCAAAGACGACTTGTTGAAGTTCAAACCGAGTATCAGAATGGGGGAGAAAGGGGATTTAGGTGACTTTGAACATGGCATGGTGCCTGCAGAAGGGCTGGTCTGAGTATTTCAAAAACTGCTGATCTACTGGGATTTTCACGCACAACCATCTCTAGGGTTTACAGACAAAGGAACAACAAGCAGGGCGCCAAGTCAACATGGATAAAAACAATTGAACATTATTATAAAAACACTTAGGCCCCATGTACACTGGACACTTCTGAACGATGGAAATTGACTGCTGGAAAACATGGGTTAAAAAACATCTGTTTAGCCACGTTTGCATACCGCGTTTATGTGCGTTTTGCGTTTAGAAGCGTTTTTTATAGATAAGCACAGGAGAACCTCCCAAATGCACTGAAAAGTGGTAAATTATTAACTATTTCAGACAGTTTCAGAGAAATACAGAGAGTAGAAGCAGAGACAGCAGTATGTGTTGACATTAGCTAGGCGTGACTTGCTCATTAACATTTCTTTTGTTTCCAAGGATGGGAAAGGTGTCTGGTGGAGGGAGTCATTAAGGTCACCTGGCAGGGGGTCTTCATGAGGAATTGGAGGTGTGAATGGTCATTAACATATCTTGTGTTTCCAAGGGTGGGAGAGGTCTGAGGTGTAAATGGTCATTAACATATCTTTTGTTTCCAAGGGTGGGAGAGGTCTGAGGTGTGAATTGGTCATTAACATATCTTTTGTTTCCAAGGGTGGGAGAGGTCTGAGGTGTGAATTGGTCATTAACATATTTTTTGTTTCCAAGGGTGGGAGAGGCCTGAGGTGTGAATTGGTCATTAACATATCTTTTGTTTCCAAGGGTGGGAGGGGTCTGAGGTGTGAACTGGTCATTAACATATCTTTTGTTTCTAAGGGTGGGAGAGGTCTGCGGTGTGAATGGTCATTACCATGTGTGACAAGCTTGGTAGGAACATCCTGTGTTCAGTGTTTTGTCCATCTGAGTACCTTGAAAATGATTTGCATGCATTTTTCATGATGAAAAAAGGCTCTGGACATCGGGAACTGGAAGAGTTAAAAAAAATGTCAGCCGCACATGCTTATAAACACAATTTGCCGCGTTTTGCATTTGAAACGCTGATAAAATCGACTACTGAATGCAAGTTTTCTGCATTAAAAAAAATTACTGTCCACTCAACTGCCTGTAAACAACTGTAAGCGACGATGTGTACACGGACACATAGGAAAACATTAGGGAGAGTTCAGGGGCTGCTGAAAAAAATGCTGAACAGTTCCTAAACGTGAGTTTATCAGCTGCAGTGTACATGAACCCCAGTGCATGGCCCGAGGAGGGACCCGCTGCGGTGGACTCCCCGGCGTCTCTCCGTGCCTTCCCGCCAAATGGTAGGGAGATGTGACAGTGAATGAGAGGAGGACGGGCCACAACACGTTTCAGAAGCTATGCCTCCTTTGTCAAGCAGCTGCAGGGGATTCCACCGCAGAGGGTCTCTCCTCTCTTGCAATGGCGCCAAACTACGGTACATAAAAATCTCCACTGGCAATGCTTGAAAAATTTCTACAGGTTACCGGTTTAGAGTTGCAGAGTAGATCTAATGCCAGAATTATTGGTCTCACTCTGACGTTCACGGTGAGACCTCACATATGGGATTTGAACAGCCGTTTACATATGTGGACGTGGCCTGCGGATTTCTATGGGGTTGAGATCTGGAGACTGGCTAGGCCACTCCAGGACCTTGAAATGCTTCTTACGAAGCCACTCCTTCGTTGCCCGGGTGGTATGTTTGGGATCATTGTCATGTTGGAAGACCCAGCCACGTTTCATCTTCAATGCCCTTGCTGATGGAAGGAGGTTTGCACTCAAAATCTCACAATACATGGCCCCATTCATTCTGTCCTGTACATGGATCAGTCGTCCTGGTCCCTTTGTGGAGAAACAGCCCCAAAGCATGATGTTGCCATCCCCATGCTTCACAGTAGGTATGGTGTTCTTTGGATGCAACTCAGCATTCTCTCCCCTCCAAACACGACGAGTTGTGTTTCTACCAAACTGTTCTATTTTGGTTTCATCTGACCATATGATCTCCCAATCCTCTTCTGGATCATCCAAATGCTCTCTAGCAAACTTCAGACGGGCCCGGACATGTACTGGCTTAAGCAGGGGGACACGTCTGGCACTGCAGGATCTGAGTCACTGGCGGCGTAGTGTGTTACTGATGGTAGCCTTTTTTTACGTTGGTCCCAGCTCTCTGCAGGTCATTCACTAGGTCCCCCCGTGTGGTCCTGGGATTTGTGCTCACCGTTCTTGTGATCATTTTGACCCCACAGGGTGAGATCTTGTGTGGAGCCCCAGATCGAGGGAGATTATCAGTGGTCTTGTATGTCTTCCATTTTCTAATTATTGCTCCCACAGTTGATTTGTTCCCACCAAGCTGCTTGCCTATTGCAGATTCAGTCTTCCCAGCCTGGTTCAGGTCTACAATTTTGTTTCTGGTGTCCTTCGACAGCTCTTTGGTCTTCACCATAGTGGAGTTTGGAGTGTGACTGTTTGAGGTTGTGGACAGGTGTCTTTTATACTGATAACAAGTTCAAACAGGTGCCATTGATACAGGTAATGAGTGCAGGACAGAGGAGCCTCTTAAAGAAGAAGGTACAGGTCTGTGAGAGCCAGAAATCTTGCTTGTTTGTAGGTGACCAAATACTAATTTTCCACCATAATTTGCAAATAGATTCTTTCCAGATCAGCCAATGTGATTGTCTGGATTTGTTTTCTCATTTTGTCTCTCATAGTTGAGGTCTCCCTATGATGCCAATTACAGGCCTCTCTCATCTCTGTAAGTGGGAGAACTTGTACAATTGGTGGGGACTAAATACTTTTTTGCCCAACTGTAGTTACATAGTCTGGCTGAAAAAAGACAAAAGTCCTTCCAGTTCAACCAATAAAAAGGTATAATCCTACACCCACAGTTGATCCAGAGGAAGGCAAAAAACCCAGCAAAGCACGATCCAATTTTCTCCTGCAGGGGAAAAAAATTCCTTCCTGATCCCCCGAGAGGCAATCAGATATTCCCTGGATCACCTTTCCCTATAAATGTTATATCCAGTTATATTCTGTGTATCCAAAAAAACAATCCAGGACTTTCCTACAGCAATCCACTGAGCGGGCCACAACCAACTCTTGAGGGAGTCTATTCCACATTTTCGCAGCTCTTACTGTGAAGAAACCTTTCTCTGTAGCCACCCTCTTGAATGTAGGAATTGAATGAACTTCAATGTAGGAGCTCCTCAGCAGGAATATAGTCCTGAGTCAACTGTAATGAGCTCTCCCAAAAGGTGCCAAGGACAGTTTAGAGGATCCCTTAGGCTGGTACTCACTGTGCCCTGGATACTGTCCCTGTACTTGAAGCCTCTGACCTGGATCCTCTGCATAGCCTCCTGCCCTGAACAGCGGTTCCCGAGCTCTAGCTATAGCTGGGACCTCAAAGGCTTTCTTCTGTGCTGTAGCTGGATACCCATGGGTGCCTCAGCCCTCAGGCTGGATCTTGCTCCCCCAGGAACAAGAGACTGCTGTTTTAGACCCCAGCTAATTTATACCCCTCTCAGTCCCCTACTGGTCACTTGACTAGAGATTGGCTAAGAGTGCATGAGTATCCTCTGCCTCACCCCCCTGCTTATCTTAACTTCTGGGGACATCATCCTATCTCTGACCTTCCACCATCTAACTCTCACCCCAGAACCAGCACCCTCCTTCCTCTGACCGCAGTCACAACGCTCAAACTCTAATTTGAACTCCTCCATTTCCACGATCCAGCCCCAGCTTCTTATGTGCCTACTGGAATGCCTGCTGAGTCCATAACAAATACACATCCATCAATTGAACTTTTTAGCAATCTAGAGTACTTGCTGTTTGTGAAACCTGGCTTCAAGAATCTGAGTTTATAAATGGCCTCCCCGCACCCTCTTATGCGCGCTCCCTGGGAGCACGCAGCACCGCAATCCGGTGCCCACTGTGTCCTCCGGACACAGTGGAACACCGTTCGCTGTACGTGATCACTGATTGGCCAATCAGTGATCACATGAAGAGTAGTAAGCAAGATGTCACTTCTGACACCATTGCTTAGTACGTGTGAAATCTGTGAATGATCACAGAGATCACATGGTACAGGGCTATTCACAACAGTCTTGTACCATGTGACAAGCTGTGACCAATCACAGCTCACACAGTAGTTCTCAATGGCTGCAAGAATGCAGCGTGTTCGTGCGCCAATGCGCATGGATCTTCGCCACCGTGTATTTCCGGAGCCATGTAGGGTACTGGCGGAAATGCTCGGTCTTCCAGGACTTCTGCCGTGGACAGGACCCTGACATCATGCCACAACATCTCAATTGTTTTTAAGTCCAGTCTTTGACTAGGCCACTCCAAAACCTTAATTTTGTTTTTTGGGGTTTTTTTTAACCATTCAGAGGTGAACTTACTGGTGTGTTTCATTGTCCTGCTGCATAACCCGCTTCAGCTTGAGGTCAGGAACTGGTGACATTCTCCTTCAGATTTTTCTGGTAGAGCACAGAATTCATGGTTCCATCAATTAGGGCAAATCGTCCAGGTCCTGAAGCTGCAAAACAGCTCAACACCTTCACACTACCACCACCATGTCTGACTGGTGGGATGGTCTTCTTTTTTTGAAATGCTGTGTTAGTCTTATGAAAGTTGTAATGGGGTGCAACCTTCCAAAAATACAACATTTGTCTCATCAGTCCACAGAATATTGGCCCAAAAGTCTTGGGGACAATCAAGATGTTTTGTGGCGAATGTAATGTGAACCTTTTTGTGTTCTTTTTGGTCAGCAGTGGCTTTTGCATTCCCATGGAGGCCAGTTTTGCTCAGACTCTTTCTTCTTGTTGAACCATGAACACTGACCTTAACTGAGGCAAGTGAGGCCTGCAGTTCTTTAGATGATGTTCTGGGTACTTTTATAGCCTCTTAGATGAGTTGTTGTTGTGCTCTTGTAGTAATTTTGGTAGACCGACCACTAATGAGAAGTGGCCTTCTTATTTCTTAATTATTTTGGATCTCCCCATTACTACACATTAACTATTCAGTGTCAAAGGATACTCCATTACTACACATCTGTTACTCAGTGCCGGGGGATCTCCTCATTACTAAACATCTGTTACTAAGTGTCAGGGGATCTCCCTATTACTACACATCTGTTACACAGTGTCGGGGGGTCTCCCAATTACTACACATCTGTTACAGTGTCGAGGGATCTCCCTATAACTACACATCTGTTACTTAGGGTCGGGGGATCTCCCCATTACTACACATCTGTTACACAGTGTCGGGGGGTCTCCCCATTACTACACATCTGTTACAGTGTCGAGGGATCTCCCTATAACTACACATCTGTTACTTAGGGTCGGGGGGTCTCCCCATTACTACACATCTGTTACACAGTGTCGGGGGGTCTCCCCATTACTACACATCTGTTACACAGTGTCGGGGGGTCTCCCCATTACTACACATCTGTTACTTAGGGTTGGGGGATCTCCCCATTACTACACATCTGTTACACAGTGTCGGGGGATCTCCTCATTGCTACACATCTGTTACTCAGTGTTGGGGGATCTCCTCATTGCTACACATCTGTTACTCAGTGTTGGGGGGTCTCCCCATTACTACACATCTGTTACTAAGTGTCGGGGGATCTCCCCATTACTACACATCTGTTACTCAGTGTCGGGGGATCTCCCGATTACTACACATCTGTTACTAAGTGTCGGGGGATCTCCTTATTACTACACATCTGTTACTCAGTGTCTGGGGATCTCCTTATTACTACACATCTGTTACTCAGTGTTGGGAGATCTCCCCATTACTACACATCTGTTACTCAGTGTTGGGGGGTCTCCCCATTACTACACATCTGTTACTCAGTGTTGGGGGGTCTCCCCATTACTACACATCTGTTACTCAGTGTCTGGGGATCTCCTTATTACTACACATCTGTTACTCAGTGTTGGGAGATCTCCCCATTACTACACATCTGTTACTAAGTGTCGGGGGATCTCCTCATTGCTACACATCTGTTACTAAGTGTCGGGGGATCTCCTCATTGCTACACATCTGTTACTCAGTGTTGGGGGGTCTCCCTATTACTACACATCTGTTACTCAGTGTCGGGGGATCTCCTTATTACTACACATCTGTTACTCAGTGTCTGGGGATCTCCTCATTGCTACACATCTGTTACTCAGTGTCTGGGGATCTCCTTATTACTACACATCTGTTACTCAGTGTTGGGAGATCTCCCCATTACTACACATCTGTTACTCAGTGTTGGGGGGTCTCCCCATTACTACACATCTGTTACTCAGTGTTGGGGGGTCTCCCCATTACTACACATCTGTTACTCAGTGTCTGGGGATCTCCTTATTACTACACATCTGTTACTCAGTGTTGGGAGATCTCCCCATTACTACACATCTGTTACTAAGTGTCGGGGGATCTCCTCATTGCTACACATCTGTTACTAAGTGTCGGGGGATCTCCTCATTGCTACACATCTGTTACTCAGTGTTGGGGGGTCTCCCCATTACTACACATCTGTTACTCAGTGTCGGGGGATCTCCTTATTACTACACATCTGTTACTCAGTGTCTGGGGATCTCCTTATTACTACACATCTGTTACTCAGTGTCTGGGGATCTCCTTATTACTACACATCTGTTACTAAGTGTCGGGGGATCTCCTCATTGCTACACATCTGTTACTCAGTGTTGGGGGGTCTCCCCATTACTACACATCTGTTACTCAGTGTCGGGGGATCTCCTCATTGCTACACATCTGTTACTCAGTGTTGGGGGGTCTCCCCATTACTACACATCTGTTACTCAGTGTCGAGGGATCTCCACATTACTGCATACCTGTTACTCAGTGTCGGGGGGTCGCCCCATTACTACACATGTATGATAATATTGATGTGTCCTCTCCATTATAATGTGAACTACATTCACTATGGGGGGGGAATTCATTTTTTCTCTGATGACACTCTTCTCTTTCTCTACAGATTGGCTAACAATGACCTATCAGACGGTTCCTGCCCCGACCTGGCATGTGGGATAAGTAATAACCCGGCACTGAGGACACTGAACCTGGCTGAGAACAATCTGGAGGGTCCGCACTTCCGAGGTGTAATGGAAGCTCTGACCACAGGCCAGATTAACAAGTTACTGTAAGTATGGCCAGAATATATTTTTAAGACACATTCACCCCCCCCCCCCCCCCCCAGGCCAATTTTCAGCTTTCAGGGCTGTCACACTTTGAATGACAATTGCTCAGTCATGCAACACTGTACCCAAATGAAGTTTCTATCACTTCTTTTTAGATAGAGTATTCTTTTGGTGGTATTTAAGAACCACCAAGTTTTTATTTATTGTTATGTGAACGAAAAAAATATTGAAAATTTTGTAAAAATAACACAATTTTATTAATTTCTTTTATAAAAAATTGTCTTTCTTCGTAAATTTAGGCCAAAATGTATTCTGCTACATTTTGGTGGTAACAATGTGCCAAATCAGTGTATACTATTTAGTCTTTAGGAAAGTTATAGAGTCTTCAAACTATGGGATATACTGTATAATAATAATAATAATAATAATAATAATATACTGCATATTTGAAAGTTGATCAATCCTGATGTACTGACGCCGATCTCATTTCTTGAGGCCCAAAAGCACTAGGACAGTACAAACACCGCCTCCCCCCCAAATTACCCTTTTTTGGAAAGTAGACACCCCAAGGTGTTTAGTAAGAGGCATGGTGAGTTTTTTTTAGAAGTTGCCAATTTTTGTAACAATTTTTTTAGAAAATGAAGAAATAAAATAATATTTTTCTTTTTTTACATACTGTCACCAGTGCAGTACAGTGTCATCATGTGACTGGTGTGGTGGTGATCAGGGATACTGACTGGTGACAGTGTATTAAAAAAAAAAAAATTATATATATATATATATATAGTTAAACAGTTATATACTTTATATATTTTTATATACTTTTTAAAAAAATTTCAATTCTTTTTACAGCTTTTCTTTACATATTGTGACCAGAGCAGTACATTGTTACCATAGTGACATTGTACTACTCTGGGGAGATGATCAGGATTTTTTTTACACTAAGATTGCTTATAACAGTGAAGATCATTTCTTGAGGCCCAAAAACACCAGGACAGTACAACCCCCCCCCCCCCCAAAAAAAAAAATTACCCTTTTTTTGGAAAGTAGACACACAAAGGTGTTCAGTAATTGTAAAAAATGTTTTTGAAAATGAAGAAATGAATTAATATTTTACATACTGTCACCAGTGCAGTACAGTCTCATCATATGACTGGTGTGGTGGTGATCGGGGATACTGACTGGTGACAGTATAATACAAAAAAAAAATACAAATATATATATATACTTTTTTAAACATTTTTTCCTTTTTTTTCTTTACAGTTTTGTTGTTTGTTTTACATATTGCGACCAGAGCGGTACATTGTTACCACAGTGACATTGTACTACTCTGGAAAGATGATCATTTCTTGATGCCCAAAAAACACCAGGACAGTACAACCCCCCCCCCCCCCCAAATTACCCTTTTTTTGGAAAGTAGACACCCCAAGGTGTTCAGTAATTGTAACATTTTTTTTAGAAAATGAAGAAATGAATTAACATTGTTTCTTTTTACATACTGTCACAGTGCAGTACAGTGTCATCGTGTGACTGGTGTGGTGGTGATCAGGGATACTGACTGGTGACAGTGTATTACAAAAAAAAAAAAAATTATATATATATATATATATATATATATATATATATATATATATTTAAACAGTTATATACTTTATATATTTTTATATACTTTTTAAAAAAATTTCAATTCTTTTTACAGTTTTTCTTTACATATTGTGACCAGAGCAGTACATTGTTACCATAGTGACATTGTACTACTCTGGGGAGATGATCAGGATTTTTTTTACACTAAGATTGCTTATAACAGTGAAGATCATTTCTTGAGGCCCAAAAACACCAGGACAATACAACCCCCCCCCCCCCCCCCAAAAAAAAAAATTACCCTTTTTTTGGAAAGTAGACACACAAAGGTGTTCAGTAATTGTAAAAAAATGTTTTTGAAAATGAAGAAATGAATTAACATTTTACATACTGTCACCAGTGCAGTACAGTCTCATCATATGACTGGTGTGGTGGTGATCGGGGATACTGACTGGTGACAGTATAATACAAAAAAAAAATACAAATATATATATACACTTTTTTAAACATGTTTTACTTTTTTTTCTTTTACAGTTTTGTTGTTTGTTTTACATATTGCGACCAGAGCAGTACATTGTTACCACAGTGACATTGTACTACTCTGGAAAGATGATCATTTCTTGATGCCCAAAAAACACCAGGACAGTACAACCCCCCCCCCCCCAAATTACCCTTTTTTTGGAAAGTAGACACCCCAAGGTGTTCAGTAATTGTAACATTTTTTTTAGAAAATGAAGAAATGAATTAACATTGTTTCTTTTTACATACTGTCACAGTGCAGTACAGTGTCATCATGTGACTGGTGTGGTGGTGATCAGGGATACTGACTGGTGACAGTGTATTACAAAAAAAAAAAAAAATTATATATATATATATATATATATTTAAACAGTTATATACTTTATATATTTTTATATACTTTTTAAAAAAATTTCAATTCTTTTTACAGTTTTGCTTTACATATTGTGACCAGAGCAGTACATTGTTACCATAGTGACATTGTACTACTCTGGGGAGATGATCAGGATTTTTTTTACACTAAGATTGCTTATAACAGTGAAGATCATTTCTTGAGGCCCAAAAACACCAGGATAGTACAACCCCCCCCCCCAAAAAAAAAAAAAATTACCCTTTTTTTGGAAAGTAGACACACAAAGGTGTTCAGTAATTGTAAAAAAATGTTTTTGAAAATGAAGAAATGAATTAACATTTTACATACTGTCACCAGTGCAGTACAGTCTCATCATATGACTGGTGTGGTGGTGATCGGGGATACTGACTGGTGACAGTATAATACAAAAAAAAAATACAAATATATATATATACTTTTTTAAACATTTTTTCCTTTTTTTTTTTTTACAGTTTTGTTGTTTGTTTTACATATTGCGACCAGAGCAGTACATTGTTACCACAGTGACATTGTACTACTCTGGAAAGATGATCATTTCTTGATGCCCAAAAAACACCAGGACAGTACAACCCCCCCCCCCCCCCCCCCAAATTACCCTTTTTTTGGAAAGTAGACACCCCAAGGTGTTCAGTAATTGTAACATTTTTTTTAGAAAATGAAGAAATGAATTAACATTGTTTCTTTTTACATACTGTCACAGTGCAGTACAGTGTCATCATGTGACTGGTGTGGTGGTGATCAGGGATACTGACTGGTGACAGTGTATTACAAAAAAAAAAAAAAATTATATATATATATATATTTAAACAGTTATATACTTTATATATTTTTATATACTTTTTAAAAAAATTTCAATTCTTTTTACAGTTTTTCTTTACATATTGTGACCAGAGCAGTACATTGTTACCATAGTGACATTGTACTACTCTGGGGAGATGATCAGGATTTTTTTTACACTAAGATTGCTTATAACAGTGAAGATCATTTCTTGAGGCCCAAAAACACCAGGACAGTACAACCCCCCCCCCCCCCCCCAAAAAAAAAAATTACCCTTTTTTTGGAAAGTAGACACACAAAGGTGTTCAGTAATTGTAAAAAATGTTTTTGAAAATGAAGAAATGAATTAACATTTTACATACTGTCACCAGTGCAGTACAGTCTCATCATATGACTGGTGTGGTGGTGATCGGGGATACTGACTGGTGACAGTATAATACAAAAAAAAAATACAAATATATATATATACTTTTTTAAACATTTTTTACTTTTTTTTTTTTTACAGTTTTGTTGTTTGTTTTACATATTGCGACCAGAGCAGTACATTGTTACCACAGTGACATTGTACTACTCTGGAAAGATGATCATTTCTTGATGCCCAAAAAACACCAGGACAGTACAACCCCCCCCCCAAATTACCCTTTTTTTGGAAAGTAGACACCCCAAGGTGTTCAGTAATTGTAACATTTTTTTTAGAAAATGAAGAAATGAATTAACATTGTTTTTTTTTACATACTGTCACAGTGCAGTACAGTGTCATCATGTGACTGGTGTGGTGGTGATCAGGGATACTGACTGGTGACAGTGTATTACAAAAACAAATACAAAAAAAAAATACAAATACACATACAGTATATATATATATATATACACACACTTTAACATTTTTTTTACTTTTTTTTACAGTTTTGTTGTTTTTTTTTTACATATTGCGACCAGAGCAGTACATTGTTACCATAGTGACATTGTATTACTCTGGGGAGATGATCAGGATTTTTTTACACTAAGATTGCTTATAACAGTGATGATCATTTTTATGCCTGACATCCATTCATTGGTTGGACACAGTGGGTGACAGATCAAGCCGCAGCAGGGCCGCTAGATCGCATGGAAGACATTATATGACGTTCACCCAGGATAACAATGTTCCTGCTCAGCTGTTTTTTTACAGTAGGCTGGGCAGGAGGTAGTTAACCCCCCTGGAGGTATTCCGGAGTGTAGCTCGGGGTAAAGTTTCAGCACCACAAGGGGTAACCCCCCCCCGAGCTACACTCGGGAATACACTGCAGCGCTGCTCCGGGATCTCTTCTTCACTTACCTTGTCCTGCGCTCCCGCGATGTCCCTCCTGCAGTGTCCCCGGCAATGTCCTCCGGCCGATGCCGGCATCTGTCTTCCGGGTTTCGTTCCCTGCGACGTCGGGACGTACGGGGGATGGAAATGGCGGGAAACTCAAAATTGTAAAAAAAGTGACATTCACTAAATACACTAAAATCACAGAGTATAACATTCCTGTATCAAACCATTTCACATACATTTTGTCCCGAGTGCTTTGTCCGGCGCCCTGCCTGCATTTTTACTGTTCTTTCTGCCTGGAAACTGAGAAACGTCCATGGCGTCCAAAAAGCGTCCCTTTAGGTCAGACGCGGTTTTAGACCGGCTAGAGAACAGCGATAGTAAATCAGAACCACTTGCAGAATTGAGTGATAATGATTCGTGGGGGAAATTCCTCATCAGACACTGAAAACGATTCTGCGACTTTGCTCAGCGATGTGCGAACTTGGCGCTATATTTCACATTTCAGTGTTTTTGGTTTGATTATATTATTGAATTAAATGTATTATTATTATATTATTATTTTTTATGATTATTTATTATATTATAATTTATGATTTCGTGTTTCAGATTTTATCATCCCCGGGATGTTACTAGACTCTTGTTCGGACAGATTTCAGTGAGTTATTCCTAAGAATTACAGGCCGACAAAAAAAATACATATTTCCATGCAAAAAAATGTACCGCTTTGAGCACAGAAATACTGACATAATCAGACCGCCAGGGAGGTTAAACCCCTTTGTTTCATAAAGTCATTTAGCTAGTAAAATGGATGATATTGTAGGAGGCCATACACGGGGGAAAACGTTTTTGCGATGAAAGCAGAGGTCATGCACACAGTGGCGTCCCTAGGGTTGGTGTCACCCGGTGCGATAACACTTGGTGACACCCCCTCCGACGATCCCCGCAGAATGGATCGGATCTGCAGATTGAGCATAATGGATCGGACTCCGATCCATTATGCTCAATCCGCAGATTTGATCCATCCTGCGGGGATCGTCGGCTTGCTTTACAACTTACCTTTTCATGAAGTGGGTCCGGTGTCACCCCGTATAGGTTGCATGCTGACAATCCCCGCAGGATGGTATGGATCTGGGGATTGGGGAGCATAATGGATCGGAGTCCATCCTGCGGGGATCATCGGCTTTATTTACAACTTACCTTTTCATGGAGCGGGACCGGTGTCACCCCATATAGGTTGCATGCAGCACAGTGGGTAAATGGTTAGCACTTCCGCCTGGCAGTACTTGGGGTCGTTGGTTCGAATCCCAACCATGGCACCACCTGCCTGGAGTTTGCATGTTCTCCCTGTGCCTGCGTGGGTTTTCTCCGGGCACTCCGGTTTCCTCCCACACTCCAAAGACATGCTGGTAGGTTAAGTGGCCCTAGTATGTGTATGTATGAATGTGAGTTAGGGACCTTCGATTGTACGCTCCTCGGGGGCGGGGACTGATGTGAATGTACAATATATATGTAAAGCGCTGCGTAAATTGATGGCGCTATATAAGTACCTGAAATAAATAAATGCTGACAATCCCCGCAGGATGGTTCGGATCTGCGGATTGAGCATAATGTATTGGAGTCCGATCCATTATGCTCCCCAATCCGTAGATCCCATCCATCCTGCGGGGATCGTTGGCATGCAACCTATAAAGGGTGACACTGGACCCGCTCCGCGAAAAGGTAAGTTGTAAAGAAAGCCGACAATCCCCGCAGGATGGATCCGGACCATCCTGCGGGGATCATCGGCTTTCTTTACAACTTACTTTTTCGTGGAGCGGGTCCAGTGTCACCCCGTGCGGTCGGTGTCACCCAGCGCGGGCCGCACCCCCTGCCTCGGGATGCCCCTGGATGCACAGATAGTCTGAGATACTAAACTGCGTTTCCATCTGTATTTTCTATGCAATGATATAAGATGCGTTTGTAACAATGCACTACGCCTGCGTTGTGGGTTATATTGTGCCTTAGAAGTGCCTACAAGGATTGTTGTCTAACTGTTTCTTTGTTCTGTTTTTATAACAATAAAAATATTGCAACAGAAAGCAGAGGTGATGTAACATTCTTTATTTTCCGCTGTGTGATGAGACACCTAGCTAGCAGGTGGGAAGCCTCACTTTCCTCTTTAACCCCCGGTTCACACCTATGCGGCCGTGCGGCCCACGTTTTGCTCGGCACAAGAGTCCATTCATTTGAATGGACTCCCGTGCCCCGGGACACGCAGGGAAGAAGTCCCTGCACTTCTTTGGAAAACGCAGCCCGCATGGGAAACTCGGTTCCCAGTATGGTTGCGTTTCCCAGTGCGGGTGGTGTGCCATTAGAACTAATGGCACCCGCCCACGGGTCCGCAATTCTCTGTGCGGGTGGTGAGGCTGCATGGATTTTCAATCGGATCCACAGCGGCACCACCCGCATAGATGTGAACCGGAGGGTCACTGTGTGTCAGAGCTTACTGAGCTCAAAGAGGGAAAATTGTTGGTGCTGCTTAGCTGGTGCCTCTGTGACTGAAGTCGCCAATTTATTTGCCGTGTCGCTAGGTGCAGTGTCAAAGGTTATGATGGCGTTATCAGTTTCTGGGAAAATGTCGTCTGATAAGTATAGGCGCGGTCCACATGGTCAACTGACCGAAAGAGACAAAAGGACATTGCGCAGGATTGTGATCCGGAATAAGAAAACTACTGCTGGAACAAGTGACTGCAGAGCTCAATCTCAGTCTTCCAAAGCTGTGTCCACAAAAACGGTGTGTAGGAAACTCCATAAGCGAAACATTCACAGGAGAGCTGCAATTGCTAAACCATTAGTGACCAACATTAAGGCTCAGAAGAGGAGAGAGTGGTGCAACATCCATAAATCCAAAATCTGTGTCCACAAAAACTGTACGGAGGAAACTCCAAAGCAAAACATTCACCGGCGAGCTGCAATTGCCAAACCACTAGTGACCGATATTAAGGCTCGGAAGAAGAGAGAGTGGTGCAGCATTCATCAATCCAAAATCTGTGTCCACAAAATCGGTGTGGAGGAAACTCCAAAGCAAAACATTCACAGGCGAGCTGCAATTGCCAAACCATTAGTGACCAATATTAAAGCTCAGAAGAGGAGAGAGTGGTGCAACATCCATAAATCCAAAATCTGCGTCCACAAACTGTATGGAGGAAACTCCAAAGCTAAACTTTCACAGGTGAGCTGCAATTGCCAAACCATTAGTGACTTGCATGAAGGCTCAGAAGAGGAGAGAGTGGTGCAACATTCATAAATCGTGGACCATCGATCAATGGAAGACTGTAATATGGTCTGATATATCAAGCTTCACACTCTTCCCAACCACCAGACATGTGCACGTGTGGAGAACAATGTATCAAGCTTACAACCAAGACTGTCTTGTGTCATTAGTAAAGCATGGTGGTGGCACAATCATGGTTCAGGAAGCCATATCTTGGTATCCTGCAGGCCCCACAATCACCCTGAAAGGTAGAGCCACTGCCAGCGACTACAAAGTTTGGCCGACCATATGCACTCCATGGTGCAGACATTGTTTCCCAAAGGCATCACCATTTACCATATTGATAATGCTTGATTCACACAGCTGGTTGTCAGGGTCCTGTCCACGGCAGAAGTCCTGGAAGACCGGGCAATTCCGCCAGTACCCTACATGGCTGCGGAAATGCACGGTGGCGAAGATCCATGCACATTGACACACGGACGTGAGCCATCCCGCACATGCGCACTGGTGCATAGTTGCGCACGCATCAGGCCCAGTTTTAGCACCAAACGGCCTTTATAAGGAAGCTCTTCACTTCCTCAAGTTGCTGGATGATCTCTAGCTCCCCGTGCCTTGTTCCTGGTTCTTGTTTCCTGTGTTATTTGACCTGTGATTTCCTGAAACCGACCGGGCTTGCTCTTGGACCTGTCTACTCTGCTTAACCCCTGATCTGACCTCGGCTTGGCTAACGGATACTCTCTCTCTCTTGCTGCTCTGTGTATGACCTCGGCTTTCCCATCTGACTACGTCTGCTCTGATTCCCACCTGGTACCTGACCTTGGCTTGAACTGACTACCCAGTAAACATCTAAATCCCGGAAGGGCTTGCATACCACGCACAGGCGCCTCCTGTCTGCAGACCTATCTCCGTGCACCAGCTGTGCTTCTGAGTGGACCACCAACCAGCACTCCTACAGGCAATCTGTGCCACTTTGGGCCTGACAACCGCTGTCCCACTCTCAGGGGAGTCTGGAACTTAGCCACAAGGGAAGCCCTCTCTCCATTGGCCTCCATCACCAGGTACGTGATAGTGGTGTTGTGAAATCGTGGTTTGATGAGCATCCAGATGAAGCCATCCCTGGGCACCGCAGTCGCTGGATCTCAGTATCATAGAGCCACTTTGGTCAATTTTGGAGAACAAGGTTTGGACTGGTTTTCTGCCTCCAGCATCTTTGCGAGAAATGAGACGATTTTATCCACCATCCAAGACTTATATTTGTCAATTCCCAGGAGAATTCAGGCCATAGGATGCCATAGGTGGTCCACCACCATATAAGGCAGCGATTTTGTTGTTTTACCTGGTGTTTCCATATTTTTGTCAAACCCCTGTACTTACGGTTGTAGGGAAATAATAGCGGACATACAGAGTGTCACATACACGCATACATAGTTATGCTAATTTAGCTTCTCCTAGAAAATGAAAACTGCCAATAGTATGCATGCAGAAAGGGTACACTATACATTACTTATCCTTTGTTATAGCTGGTCCACAATTTCTTCATTGAACAGGACTTCAGGCATAAAGTGTTTGTAGAAAAGCTGTATCTTAAGCTGGTTTGCTTGCAGAGTAGATTTGTTGTCCTCCCCTTTCGAGTTTGTACTGTTGGCTTTTTATTTAGAAAGTTCATTAGCCAATCCCATGTGGGTGTAATCCTTTCTATCTCCACAATCTTCTTACACCAGTTTCTTTGAGGGAACCATTTCTTAGCTCCACACCTTGTAGTATCGTATGTGCCGTGCATCAAAAAATGTCAAAAGGTCAAGTTATTGTTTGTTTCTATTGGCATAGCTTGGGTCCAATGTTTGACAAAAGCTCCTCTAAAGCAATTGCAATAGCTAAAAAATGTGTATATCATCTGACTTATCATTTAGTTTGTCCAGTATGCCACAATTATATCTTTTTTTCCCATTGGAAGACAGTAACTAGCCATGCACAAACATTGTTCTAATGACAGTTTGAGAGATGTTCCCACATGAAAAACTGATGTTGTTTGCTTCTGAAAACAACAGAGAAATTTTATTGAAATTTGAAAAAAATCACAATCTGCTTATATATACATCAAAAGTAGACTAACATAACACGCCTATATATGGAGAAATCACCGTCTCTACACAGGTATGAAAATGTTGGCGTGTCTACTGAGCTTGGATTTGGTCTGAACATGGATGGTAGCTGTCAGTGCCAGGCTAATGAGCTGCAGACCCTGGCCGTACACCAAAGGGCAGGGATTTTCATGACATGATTGACCTAATATGGCCACATAGCCTTATTAAGTCAATGTAATTGACCTAAAACGGCCCTGTGGTCACATTCGGTCAATTACGTCTCGAGCATCCCTGCCCTTTGACAAATGGCCAGTTTCTGGGCAAGGACTGAGCCGTCTACAGCTCATTAGCCTGCTGCCTTCCAGATTTGGACTGGACCTGGTTCAGAATGAATTCCATTATATTTTTTTTAAGTATATTGTCTGGTGTTTTCTAATGTGATCTAATAGAAATTATTCCGATAGAAAGAAATAAGTTCCCCTCATGTAGATTAGGGTTCCTCCAAAAATTACCAGGGGGTTCCTTGAGCAATGAGCAATTTCTGCCTCTCAGATAAATTCCCTCTAAGACCATGGATATTTGTATCTCTCTATAAGGGGGTCATTCTTCCCAATGACCACAAATGTAAGGAACATTCTTCCCACTGACCATCACACCGATGTATCATGAGCAGGGGCGGACTGACCATTTGAGCACTAGGGCACTGCCCGAGGGCCGGGGGTCAGTAGGGGGCCCCATGAAATGCCCCTGGTACCTTTTTTATAGGCTTTTTTTGGGTGTACTTTGAGTGTGGGCAAGGACATAGGGGCCCCATGATCCCCTATTGCCCGAGGGCCCCATGAGTTGTCAGTCCGCCCCTGATCATGAGTTGTAGATAGAGTCATTTTTAGCCGGGGTTACCTGAGACTGGAAAGTTATTTCAAGGGTTCCTCTGTGTTGATAAGGTTGAGAAAGCCTGTTGTAGACAATAGTTCATTCATTGCTGGGGGAGAAATTAATTTTCTGTGGGTTACATTTCTCTCTTCTTCAATGTAATTGACTTAAAACAGCCACGTGGTCACATTCGGTCAATTATGTCTTGAGCATCCCTGCCCTTTGATGAACGGACAGTTTCTGGGCAAGGACTGAGCCATCTACAGCTCATTAGCCTGGCACTGACGGCTGCCTTCCAGGTTTGGACAGGACCTCGTTCAGAATTAATTCCATTCAAATATTTTTTTAAAGTAATTGTCTGGGGTTTTCTAATGTGATCTAATAGAAATGATTCTGATAGAGAGAAATAAGTTCCCATCATGTAGACCAGGGTTTCTCAACCAGGGTTCCTCCAAAAATTACAAGGGGGTTCCTTGAGCAATGAGCAGTTTCCACCTCTCAGATAAATTCCCTCTAAGACCATTGATATTTGTATCTATCTATAAGGGGGTCATTCTTCCCAATGACCACAAATGAAACGAGCATTCTTCCGACTGACCATCACACCGATGTATCATGGGTTGTAGATAGAGTAATTTTTAGCCAGGGTTCCCTGAGACCAGAAAGTTATGTCAAGGGTTCCTCTGTGTTGGAAAGGTTGAGAAAGGCTGTTGTAGACAATAGTTCATTCATTGCTGGGGGAGAAATTAATTTTCTTCTGGTTACATTTCTCTCTTCTTCCATAGCTTGTCCTATAATCACCTAACAGACAGTTCCTGCCCTGACCTTGCATCCGGAATAAGGAATAACCAGACACTGAAAACACTGAACCTGTCTGAGAACAATCTGGAGGGTCCTCATTTTATGGATCTGATGGAAGCTCTGACCACAAGCCTAATCGAGGAATTATAGTGAGTATAACAGAACTAAATGAAATATCAATCCGCACAATGATCACAATCCCACCAGGCAGGGGCGTCCCTAGGGTTAGTGTAACCCGGTGCGATAACACTTGGTGACACCCCCTCCGGCAATCCCCGGCAATCGGATCTACAGATTGAGCATAATGGATCTGAGTCCAATCCATTATGCTCAATTCTCAGATCCGATCCATCCTGCAGGGAACGTCGGCATGCAACCAATACGGGGTGACACCGGACCCGCTCCACGAAAAGGTAAGTTGTAAAGCAAGCCGATGATCCCCGCAGGATGGATCGGATCTGCGGATTGGGGAGCATAATGGATCGGACTACGATCCATTATGCTCAATCCGCAGATCCGATCCATCCTGCGGGGATCGCATTTGGCTAGGGTCAGTGTCACTACTGGTAGCATGAGGCCATACCTGGACCCTACAGAGGTTGCACAGGCAGTCCAACTCCTCCAGGATGGCACATCAATACCTGCCATTGCCAGGTTTGCTGTGTCTCCCAGCACAGTCTCAAGAGCATGGAGGAGATTCCAGGAGACAGGCAGCTACTCTAGGAGAGCTGGACAGGGCCGTAGAAGGTCCTAAACCAATCAGCAGGACCGGTATCTGCTCCTTTGTGCAAGGAGGAACAGGATGAATCCTGAAAGAGCCCTACAAAATGATTAAAGTACAATACGATTCACGTCAATGGTATTCTATGGTCATCCTAAGAATGGAGATATCACATCTATACATGGATGGCAATATTGGAGTTTTATAAAGTGATTTCATCAGGGGCGGACTGACAACTCATGGGGCCCCCGGGCAATAGGGGATCATGGGGCCCCTGTGTCCTTGCCCAAACTCAAAAAGTCTATGAAAAGGTACCAGCGGCATCTCATGGGGCCCCCTACTGTCCCCGGGCCCTCGGGCAGTGCCTGAGTTTCCAAATGGTCAGTCCGCCCCTGGATTTCATATAAATGATGCCAGTTATAAAACATGAGTTATCATCATATAGAGAATAATTATATTCATTCCTGGGGGAAAAACAAATTTTATTTTCATCCTCGTTATAGCTGTGATTATTTTTTGATATTATTATGCAGGATTTACCTGGTGCCAAACGTGTGTGCCGTGCTTTACAACATACAGGGAGACAGTACAGTTACAATACAAGCCAAGGTTGGATGTCAGGAGGTCCTCGCTCCTGGGAGCTTACAATCTAAAAGTATACCATCTGGTAACGTTCTTCTCTTCTTCTACAGTTTGGCCAATAACAACCTAACAGACAGTTCCTGCCCCCACCTGGCCAGTGGAATACGAAATAATCAGACGCTGAAGAGACTGGACCTGTCTAAGAACAATCTGGAGGGTCCTCATTTCAGGGACCTGATGGCAGCTCTGACAACAAGCCGGATTGAGGAATTAAAGTAAGAGCAGCTTCCTGATTGGTGAAATTTGGCGTCAAGAGCACAAGTCCCTACTGCTGCTATAGCCTTGTTAGAACGCCATCCCTCCTGCTGAGGCCGAACCCTCTACCATTTTGTCCACACTACCCACATGAAAAAATATATATTTGAAATACTACAATTTTGGCCATATTCAATATATATATATATATGTGTGTGTGTGTCTGTACAGTGGGGCAAAAAAATATTTAGTCAGCCACCAATTGTACAAGTTCTCCCACTTACAAAGATGAGAGAGGCCTGTAATTGGCATCATAGGTAGACCTCAACTATGAGAGACAAAATGAGAAAACAAATCCAGACAATCACATTGGCTGATCTGGAAAGAATTTATTTGCAAATTATGGTGGAAAATAAGTATTTGGTGAATATGAAAAGTTCATGTCAATACTTTGTTATATATCCTTTGTTGGCAATGACAGAGGTCAGACGTTTCCTGTAAGTCTTCACAAGGTTGGCACACACTGTTGCTGGTATGTTGGCCCATCCTCCATGCAGATCTCCTCTAGAGCAGTGATGTTTTGGGGCTGTCGCTGGGCAACACGGACTTTCAACTCCCTCCAAAGGTTTTCTATGGGGTTGAGATCTGGAGACTGGCTAGGCCACTCCAGGACCTTGAAATGCTTCTTACGAAGCCACTCCTTCGTTGCCCGGGCGGTATGTTTGGGATCATTGTCATGTTGGAAGACCCAGCCACGTTTCATTTTCAATGCCCTTGCTGATGGAAGGAGGTTTGCACTCAAAATCTCACGATACATGGCCCCATTCATTCTGTCCTGTACATGGATCAGTCGTCCTGGTCCCTTTGCGGAGAAACAGCCCTAAAGCATGATGTTGCCACCCCCATGCTTCACAGTAGGTATGGTGTTCTTTGGATGCAACACAGCATTCTCTCTCCTCCAAACACGATGAGTTGTGTTTCTACCAAACAGTTCTATTTTGGTTTCATCTGACCATATGACATTCTCCCAATCCTCTTCTGGATCATCCAAATGCTCTCTAGCAAACTTCAGACGGGCCGGACATATACTGGCTTAAGCAGGGGGACACGTCTGGCACTGCAAGATCTGAGTAACTGGCGGCGTTGTCAGGAATGGACTTGCCAATAATGGTGGGACTCACCTGCCTTGTGGGCTGCAGTACCAGGGCTGGCCAGCGGGTGCTCTCAGCAATCAGAGACTCACCCCTGCAATCAGCCAAACACCTGAAGCTGATTACGGGGGTTGTATTTAAGGAATGGCCAGACTCACAGTCAAGGCCGTGGTGTGTGTTTTCCATGGGCCCCTGTATCTTGTAACTTGTATCCTGTATTCCTGTTCCTGTTCCTGTTTCTGTCTGACTTGTTGCCGACCCTGCCTGATCCTGACCTCTGCTGACTTCTCCTGTTTGATCCCTGGCTTGTGACCCTGACCATTCTCTGCCTGACCCTCTGCACCGCGCTGCCCGTGAGTTACTGAACCCAGCTTGTGACCCCGACCACTCTCCCGCCTGTTCCTGGTACTCCGTTTGCCCGTTTGCTACTGACCCGGCCTGCCTGATGACTCTTGCATTGTATGTATTGTTATCTGTGGGTGGTTTGGTTTGGTTTGTTTGCACTGTGTTTAGGTTTAGTATTGCACTGCGTTTTGTATTGTTAGTCTTAATAAATTATATTGTTTATAACATATCTGAAGCCTGCGTTTCCCTGCGTCAGTCCACACACCTCTGGTCATACCCAGATTCCTGACAGGTGTAGTGTGTTACTGATGGTAGCCTTTGTTACGTTGGTCCCAGCTCTCTGCAGGTCATTCACTAGGTCTCCCCGTGTGGTCCTGGGATTTTTGCTCACCGTTCTTGTGATCGTTTTGACCCCACGGGGTGAGATCTTACGTGGAGCCCAGATCGAGGGAGATTATCAGTGGTCTTGTATGTCTTCCATTTTCTAATTATTGCTCCCACAGTTGATTTGTTCACACCAAGCTGCTTGCCTATTGTAGATTCAGTCTTCCCAGCCTGGTGCAGGTCTACAATATTGTTTCTGGTGTCCTTCGACAGCTCTTTGGTCTTCACCATAGTGGAGTTTGGAGTGTGACTGTTTGAGGTTCTGGACAGGTGTCTTTTATACTGATAACAAGTTCAAACAGGTGCCATTGATACAGGTAATGAGTGCAGGACAGAGGAGCCTCTTAAAGAAGAAGGTACAGATCTGTGAGAGCCAGAAATCTTGCTTGTTTGTAGGTGACCAAATACTTATTTTCCACCATAATTTGCAAATAAATTCTTTCCAGATCAGCCAATGTGATTGTCTGGATTTGTTTTCTCATTTTGTCTCTCATAGTTGAGGTCTCCCTATGATGCCAATTACAGGCCTCTCTCATCTTTGTAAGTGGGAGAACTTGTACAATTGGTGGCGGACTAAGTACTTTTTTGCCCCACTGTACAGACACACATATATATATATATATAATGTATGTGTGTGTGTGTATATATATATATGTGCACTAGAAATTCTGAGGACCCTCTGCACACTGGTATATACCCTTTCAAGCAGACTATGCAATAAATAGGGATATCTAGTCTGCTTAAAAGGGTATATACCAGTGTGCAGAGGGTCCTCAGAATTTCTAGTGTTAATATGTGGCTACACCCCTTTAGCACCTGATGGATAAATGCATGCACTAACTGTTGGGATTTGAGCACAGGGATCTCTTGTTTGTTGTATATATATATGTGGGCTTTAACAAGGGGGCCCCCAGATCCCAGCTTTCCTCAGGTGTATGAATATTCTGTACTCTTAGTCATTCAAGTGTCAAAAATAAAAACACAGAGACAGTTTTTTTAAAAAATAAACATTTATTTTAACAAATAAATAAACAACCCCCCTCCACCCCCCAAACAATCTCCCATTATCAATCACGATGGATGCCGACGACCAGAAAAAAAAAAAAAACAGGTCTGCACTCATCGCTTGCCTCCCGGCGACTGACATCTCTGGTTCCCACCGATGATAAATAAACAAAGGGGGGGCGTGGTCACTGGTGACACCTTTTATTTAGCGTCCTTGGGCACACACCAACTGACAGCTCCGGTAGCCAATGCCGTCCGTAGATAAACCAAGGGGCGGGGTCGCCTGTCATGGGGGGAGGGGAGAGGAGGGGGACATGCTGTTTTTATTTTTCACTTGTTAACCATTTGCCCTCCAGAGGATTTACCCTCCCCCCTTCCTCACCAGGCCATTTTTTGTGTTACAGCGCTACTTTACTTCAACTGACAATTGCGCGCTCATGCACCCAAATGAAATTTACGTCCTTTTTTTCCCACAAATAGAGCTTTCTTTCAGTGGTATTTGATCACCTCTGCATTTTTTTTTGTGCTATAAAAAAAAAGACCGCCAATTTTGAGAAAAAAACTATATTTTTGACTTTTTGCTATATACAATGTCCAGTAAAAAAATTTAAAAAATCAAATTTCCTCAGAAATTTAGGCCAAAATGTATTCTGCTCCGTGTCTTTGCTAAAAAAGATCCCAAAACGTGTAAATTAATTGGTTTACATGAAAGTTATACAAATGGCGGGATAGATACTGGGATTTTTATTTTTTAAACAGACACCAATGACAGGTGCTATTCCTCCCATTGACACCAACAATGGGGCAGTATTCTTTCCACAGACACCAACGACGGGTGCTATTCCTCCATCTGACACCAACAATGGGGCAATTTTCCTCCCACTAACACCAACAATAGGGCACTATTCCTCCCACTGACACCAACATTGGGGCACTATTCCTCCCACTGACACCAACATTGGGGCACTATTCCTCCCACTGACACCAACATTGGGGCACTATTCCTCCCACAGACACCAACGATGGGTTGCTATTTCTCCCACGGACACCAACAATGGGGCAATTTTTCTCCCACTAACACCAACATTGGGGCACTATTCCTCCCACAGTCACCAACGACGGGTGCTATTCCTCCATCCGACACCAACAAAGGGGCACTATTCCTCCCACAAACACCAACGACGGGTTGCTATTCCTCCCACTGACACCAACAATAGGGCACTATTCCTCCCACTGACACCAACAATAGGGCACTATTCCTCCCACTGACACCAACAATAGGGCACTATTCCTCCCACAGACACCAACAATGGGTTGCTATTTCTCCCAATGACACCTAAAATAGTGCACTATTCCTCCCACTGACACTAACAATAGGGCACTATTCCTCCCACTGACACCAACAATAGGGCACTATTCCTCCCACAGACACCAACAATGGGTTGCTATTTCTCCCAATGACACCTAAAATAGTGCACTATTCCTCCCACTGGCACCGATGACGAGGTACAATTCCTTCCCCCCAATACCAGAGATGTGTTGTTTACATCCACTAATGTCAGGACAATTTCTACTCCCACTGGCCACAGTCTGTCCCCCCCCCTAAAGTCTGAAGGACCATAAACTGGCCCTTTGCTTGGAAAGTTTCCAGACCCCTGATGTAGAGAATAGTTACATTTATTCCTGGGGCAGAAATTAATTTTCCTCTGGTAAATTTCTTTTCTTCTTCTACAGTTTGTATAAAAATGACCTAACAGACGGCTCCTGCCCCGACCTTGCATCAGGAATAAGAGATAACCCGACACTGAGGACTCTGGACCTGTCCGAGAACAATCTGGAGGGTCCTCACTTCAGGGATCTGATGGAAGTTCTGACCTCAAGCCGGATAGAGGAATTACAGTGAGTATGAGAGATCTGACTGGGACGATAATATTCGGGGAGACTGCATGAATGTTATAGAAATATGGAAATGTACTTCGAATTCATCCTTAGACTCCATAAAGAGACAATCCCGGACAGTTGTCCACTTCTTGATTTCACATTCAGTGATCATTCATGAAGGACTCTTTTCCTAAAATTTTATATTTCACTGTTATTTATTCCCAACTGCCTGTCCACCAACAAAGCTCATTCTTATGTTTCTAGGTGAGAGAAGGATCTTGGAAACACCAAATCCTAGTAGGGTTTGCAAAAATTCGGTCCACCACTGCCTGTTGCTCAATCAATATAACTTCCCCAGAATCTGCTCTTTAGGGTACCGAAATAGCAACTTGTTGTTGGTGTCAGTGAGAGGAGTAGTGCCCCATCGTTGTTGTCTTTGGGAGGAATAGTGCCCCATTGTTGGTGTCAGTGGGAGGAATAGTGCCCCATCATTGGTGTCTGTGGGAGGAATAGTGCCCCATCGTTGGTGTGTTTGGGAGGAATAGTGCCCCATCATTGGTGTCAGTGGGAGGAATAGTGCCCCAACATTGGTGTCAGTGGGAGGAATAGTGCCCCATCATTGGTGTCTGTGGGAGGAATAGTGCCCCATCATTGGTGTCTGTGGGAGGAATAGTGCCCCATCATTGGTGTCTGTGGGAGGAATAGTGCCCCATCGTTGGTGTGTTTGGGAGGAATAGTGCCCCATCATTGGTGTCAGTGAGAGGAATAGTGCCCCATCATTGGTGTCTGTGGGAGGAATAGTGCCCCATCGTTGGTGTGTTTGGGAGGAATAGTGCCCCATCATTGGTGTCAGTGAGAGGAATAGTGCCCCATCGTTGGTGTCAGTGGGAGAAATAGAAACAGGTCGGTGTCTGTGGAAGGAATAGTGCCCCACTGTTGGTGTCAGTGTAAGGAATAGTACCCATTGTTGGTGTCTATGGGAGGAAAGGTGCCCCATTGTTGGTGTACATGGTTCCATCCATACTTGCCTACCTCCACCCTTCACACTCCCCAATATGCTTCAGAGGCTGTACCAGCACAGGAGGCACTATACATGTCTGGTGGACCTACCCAATGGTAGGCAGAATGTGGACCAAAATATTCAATTTACTCCACTGTCCCATCCCGAGAGACCCTTGGCTCATACATCTTCGTTTATATGGTGCTTACCAAGTGGTATATTTAGGATTTGTATTGCCCTAGGCAACACAAAATACACCCCCAACCCGAAGAGTGCCTCATTGACCAACAACACCCCTGCCCCCCCCCACCCGAGAGAGCCCTCCACAACCATTGCCACCCTACATCGGCCACTCCCCTCCCAGCAAGAGAGAGAAAGACACTCACCTTCACAGCTCTGGACATCTCCGGGAACGAGAGTCAAGCAGCCCGCAGCCTCTCTCAGATCCCATCTGGTCCCCAAGCCGCATTTGTGTCCCATCTTCTGTCCCTTCTTCCAGGAGGGCAGTGCTGCCCCCTTGAAAAATGCCACGCTAGGCAAATGCCTTGTTTGCCTTGTGGTAAATACGCCCGTGTACTTACCCCCGGAGGAGTCACTGATGTTGGGGTTCAATTACTTCAAATGGAAATGACCCCATTTGGCACTGCCACACCCTCTGACACACCAGGTCTGTAGAAAGAATATGTATTGGGCAACACACCACAGGAGGCAACATCAAAAAAATTACAACAACAATAAAACAGTAAATCAAATGTATACAACACAACAAAAATAATGTGAGGCCCAATTATGTCTGGACCCAATGCCCCTGTGGGCACCTGAACACTAAGTCTGGGGGGGGGATGGTTCCCACTACAGGTAATGCTCAGCTAGAGGCCAAAAGGTCCCAGAGTCTCTCCAAAACCCTTCTTACTGGCCAATGGGGTACTAAAGGTTGGGGCCCAGAGTCCTGCATGGAGCGCTCAGGTAAATTTGTATCTCACAGTAAGGGGCTTAAGTGCCCAGATAAGTCCCAAGCAGGGGCGGACTGACAACTCATGGGGCCCCCGGGCAATAGGGGATCATGGGGCCCCTGTGTCCTTGCCCAAACTCAAAAAAGCCTATGAAAAAGGTACCAGGGGCATCTCACGGGGCCCCCTACTGACCCCGGGCCCTCGGGCAGTGCCCGAGTTTCCAAATGGTCAGTCCACCCCTGCTCCCAAGTTAGGGTGGTAGTGTCCCTCTAAAAGGAGGATAAGGGGATTGGGGCCAGTGGCTTCTCACCACTATGCAGTCTGTTGTCAAGCCTCTTCCCATTCTCCCCATGTACAAAAACCTGGATGCTTAAGGGGTGTTTCCTGTGGAATCCGTGACTTGGAAAGCGCTCTAATGATGGGGCATTATTATTTCTACTGACACCAACAATGGGGCACTATTCCCCCTAAAGACACCAATGATGGAATACTATTCCTCCAACTGACACCAAAGATGGGCTATTATTCCTTCCATTGATAACAATGATGGGGCACTATTCATCCCACTGACACCAACAATGGGTCATTATTCCTTCCACTGACACCAATGTTGGGGCACTATTCATCCCACTGACACCAACAATGGGTCATTATTCCTTCCACTGACACCAATGTTGGGGCACTATTCCTCCCATTGATACTAATGATTGGGTACTATTCCTTCCACTAATACCAATGATGCAGCACTATTCCTCCCACTGACACCAATGATGGGGCACTATTCCTCCCACTGACACCAATGATGGGGCACTATTCCTCCCACTGACACCAAGGATGGGGCACTATTCCTTCCACTGACAACAACAATGGGGCACTATTCCTCCCAATGACACCAATGATGGGGCACTAATTCTTCCAATATTACCAATGATGGGGCACTATTCCTCCCACTGACACCAATGATGGGGCACTGTTCCTTCTACTGACAACAACAATGGGACACTTGCTCCCAATGACACCAATGATGGGGCACTATTCCTCCCATTGACAACAATGATGGAACACTATTTCTCCCACTGACACCAATTATGGGGCACTAATCCTTCCAATGTTACCAATGATGGAACACTATTCCTCCCACTGACACCAATGATGGGGCACTATTCCTCCCACTGATAACAATGATGGTGCACTATTCCTCCCTATGACACCAATGATGGGGCACTATTCCTCCCACTGACACCAATGATGGGGCACTATTCCTCCCACTGACACCAATGATGTGACACTATTCCTCCCACTGACACCAATGATGTGACACTATTCCTCCCACTGACACCAATGATGGGGCACTATTCCTCCCACTGATAACAATGATGGGGCACTATTCCTCCCAATGACACCAATGATGTGACACTATTCCTCCCACTGACACCAATGATGGGACACTATTCCTCCCACTGATACCAATGATGGGGCACTATTCCTCCCAATGACACCAATGATGGGGCACTATTCCTCCCACTGACACCAATGATGTGACACTATTCCTCCCACTGATACCAATGATGGGGCACTATTCCTCCCACTGATACCAATGATGGGGCACTATTCCTCCCAATGACACCAATGATGAGGCACTATTCCTCCCACTGATACCAATGATGGGACACTATTCCTCCCACTGATACTAATGATGGGACACTATTCCTCCCACTGACACCAATGATGGGGCACTATTCCTCCCACTGATACCAATGATGGGACACTATTCCTCCCACTGATACTAATGATGGGACACTATTCCTCCCACTGACACCAATGATGGGGCACTATTCCTCCCACTGACACCAATGATGGGGCACTATTCCTCCCACTGACACCAATGATGGGGCACTATTCCTCCTCCTACTGACCATGTAATTTTGTAATGTAATTTTTTTACTCCCACTGATCACCAAGCCTGAGGCATTGTTTACTACCAATGGCCACAGTCATAACTCACCTAAAGTATAATAAAAAGACAATAAAGTGGCCCTTTGTTTAGAATGTTTGGGTCCCCTGACATATACAGTATATTGGTTATATGCAAAACTGGGGCAATTTGTTTCCAGTTGGTTTCCTTGGCTGGTTGTCTATGCATGTGTATGGATAGATTCACTGGTTTCCCTATTTAACTTTCTTTAGACTTTTTACATCTTTCATCTAGTAAAGATATCATTTTTGCACCAATGTGTAAATACCTATATTCACACAAATATTTATCTTATGTAAAACATGTACAGTATGTACACTATATTGCCAAAAGTATTGGTCGGCCGGCCTTTCCACACACATGACCTTTAATGGCCTCCCAGTCTTAGTCCGTAGGGTTCAATATTGAGTTGGCCCCGCCCTTTCCACACACATGACCTTTAATGGCCCCCCAGTCTTAGTCCGTAGGGTTCAATATTGAGTTGGCCCCGCCCTTCCCACACACATGACCATTAATGGCCCCCCAGTCTTAGTCCGTAGGGTTCAATATTGAGTTGGCCCCGCCCTTTGCAGCTATAACAGCTTCACCTCTTCTGGGAAGGCCATCCACAAGGTTTAGGAGGGTGTCTATGGGAAGGTTGGACCATTCTTCCAGAAGCACATTTGTCAGGTAAGGCACTGATGTCGGGGGAGGAGGCCTGGCTCGCAGTCTCCGCTCTAATTCATCCCAAAGGTGTTCTATGGGGTTGAGGTCAGGACTCTGTGCAGGACAGTCAAGTTCCTCCACCCCAAACTGGCCCCTCCATGTCTTTATGGACCTTGCTTTGTGCACTGGGGGGCAGTCATGTTGGAACAGGAAGGGGCCATCCCCAAACTCTTCCCACAAAGTTGGGACCATGAAATTGTCCAAAATATCTTGGTATGCTGACACCTTAAGAGGTCCCTTCTCTGGAACTAGGGGGCCAAGCCCAACCCCTGAAAAAAATAACCCCACACCATAATCCCCCCTCCATCAAAATTTATATTTGGCACAATGCAGTCAGGCAAGTACCGTTCTCCTGGCAACCGCCAAACCCACGCACGTCCATCGGATTGCCAGAGAAGTGTGATCGGTCACTCCAGAGAAAACGTCTCCATCGCTTTGGAGTCCAGTGGCGGCGTGCTTTACGCCACGGCATTCGACGCTTTGCATTGCACTTGGTGATGGAACGCTTGGATGCAGCTGCTCGGCCATGGAAACCCATTCCATGAAGCTCTCTACGCACTGTTTTTGGGCTCATCTGAAGGCCACACCAAGTTTGGAGGTCTTTAGCTATTGACTCTGCAGACAGTTTGCGACTTTTGCGCACTGTGCGCTTCAGCATGCGCTGACCCCGCCCTGTCATGTGACGTGGCCTACCACTTGGTGGCTGAGTTGCTGTTGCTCCCAGTTGCTTCCACTTTGTTATAATCCCACTAACAGTTGAGCGTGGAATATTTAGTAGCCAGGAAATGTCACGGATGGACTTATTGCCCAGGTGGCCACCTATCACGGGACCACGCTTGGAGTCACTGAGCTCCTGAGAGCGACCCATTCTTTCACCAATGTTTGTAGAAGCAGTCTTCATGCCTAGGGGCTTGATTTTCTATACCTGTGGCCAGGCCTGGACTGGGACAAAAAATAGGCCCAGGCATTGTAGACCGAGCAGCCAATTTCTGTGTGGGGGGGGGGGGGCAGAATATTCACAGAGTTTGTCCTCCGCAGTGTAATATAAATGGGCACTGTGATATAAAGGGGATTGCACTGTAAAGTGGCACTGTATTGATTACAGTGCCCCTTTACAGCGCAGTCCCCTTTATGTCACAGTGCCCCTTTACTTTACAGTGCCCCAAGAGATCTAATCACAGTGCCCCCTATATATTCAAAGAGATGGCCCAATCCAGCAAAGAGACATTCCCATCCAGCAAAGAGACATTCCCATCCAGCAAAGAGACATCCCCATTCAGCAAAGAGACAGCCCAGTCCAGCAAAGAGACATCCCAATCCACAAAGAGACATCCCAATCCACAAAGAGACGGGCTGTCTCTTTGTTGGACAGGGATGTCTCTTTGCTGGATGGGGATGTCCCTTCTTGGACTGGGCTGTTTCTTTGCTGGACTGAGATGTCTCTTTGCTGGACTTAACTGGGCAAGGAGACACCCGGTCCAGCAGAGACATGACAAGATTTTATCCGACCTACAGCTACAGTTAATTGAATTTCCTCAATACGCATTGATTGAGGAGTTCAATCAGCAGGGACTGCCTATGGTCTCTGCTTCTGATGTAAAGGGGGGTTCTGATGGGGACCCTAAAGGAAGAGGGGACTATTATGGGGACCCTTTTATAAGGGTATAAGGGAGGACAATGATGGCCATTCTGATGTAAGGTGGTTCTGATGGGGACCGTAAAAAGAAGAGGGGACTATGATGGGACCCTTTTAAAAGGGGGGCTCTGATGGGCATTCTGATGTAAGGGAGCTTTGAAGGGGACCCTGATGGAAGAGGGGACTATGATGGGGACCCTTTTGTAAAAGGGGTTCTGATGGGGACCCTGATGAAAGAGGAGACTATGATGTGGACCCTTATATAAGGGGGGTCTCTGATGGGCATTCTGATGTAAGGGGGGCTCTGAAGGAGACCATCATGGAAGAGGGGACTATGATGGGAACCATTTTGTAAGTGGGGCTCCAATGGGGACCCTTTAAGAAGAAGAGACTATGATGTGGACCCTTATATAAGGGGGGTCTCTGATGGGCATTCTGATGTAAGGGGGGCTCTGAAGGGGACCATGTTGGAAGAGGTAACTATGATGGGGACCATTTTGTAAATGGGGTTCCGATGGGGACCCTGTTGGAAGAGGGGACTATGATGTTGACCCTTTTAAAAGGGGGAGCACTGATGGGCATTCTGATCTAAGGGGGGCTCTGAAGGGGACCCTGATGGAAGAGGGGACTATGATGGGGACCTTTTTGTAAGGTGGTTTTCATGGGGACCCTGATAGAAGAAGAGACTATGATGAAGACCCTTTTATAACGGGGGAGCTCTGATGGGCATTCTGATGTAAGGGGGGCTCTGAAAGGGACCCTGATGGAAGAGGGGACTATGATGGGGACCCTTTTGTAAGGTGGTTTTGATGGGGACCCTGATGAAAGAGGAGACTATGATGTGGACCCTTATATAAGGGGGGGTCTCTGATGGGTATTCTGATGTAAGGGGGGCTCTGAAGGAGACCATCATGGAAGAGGGGACTATGATGGGGACCCTTTTGTAAGGTGGTTTTGATGGGGACCCTGATGAAAGAGGAGACTATGATGTGGACCCTTATATAAGGGGGGGTCTCTGATGGGTATTCTGATGTAAGGGGGGCTCTGAAGGAGACCATCATGGAAGAGGGGACTATGATGAGGACCCTTTTGTAAGCGGGGGACTCTGATGGACATTCTCATTGTAAGGGGGGCTTTGATGGGGACTCTGCTTTAAGGGGGACAATGATTGACACCCTGATGTAAGGGGGGACCCTGATGGATATTTTTTTCAGGCCTGAGATTATTAGTAACATATACCATGTGCCCTTCTACTGACAAAAATGAAAACAAATTGGAGTTAGGGAATAGCTGCATTCATTGTTGGGGGAGAATTTATTTTTTATTTCTTTTCCAGTTTGTCCTATAATCACCTGACGGACAGTTCCTGCCCCCACCTGGCCTCTGGAATAAGAAATAACCCGACATTGAGGACACTGGACCTGTCCTGGAACAACCTGGAGGGTTCTCATTTCAGTGATCTGATAGACGCTCTGACCACAAGCCAGATCAAGGAATTACAGTGAGTATAACAGGACTGGCTGTGACTGATGACCACAATATATATGCAGTGATGGGATATTCGCCTGTTTATTTGCAGTCTGCTGCTCTGGTCATGTGTGCTTGTGTCACCCTTCTCATTGGTGGCTGCTGTGCCCTCTGAACTTTGTGAAAAGGTCAGCAAGTATGCCCGGGCTATTGCCATTGTTGGGTAGCTCCTCTAGAAGAGCACATGGACAGAGAGATGTGAATGGATGTCTAGAGGGAAGTAGACCTCCATTCACAGGGCACAGACTGTACTTCAATGCAGCATCCCGTCACTGAGACCTGCTATGATGACTCTGCAATGTATGAATGTTCCTGTTTGAAGTTTGATGGTTTCCTGATAGGTTGTATATAGGTGTAGCCAGGGGCGGACTGACCATTCGTGCACTCGGACACTGCCCGAGGGCCCTGGGTCAGTAGGGGGCCCCATGAGATGCCCCTGGTAACTTTCATAGTCTTTTTTGGGTGTGGTTTGAGTGTGGGTAAGGACACAGGGGCCCCATGATCCCCTATTGCCCGAGGGCCCCATGAGTTGTCAGTCCACCCCTGGGTGTAGCACTCTTCCAGATAGGCTGCTAGATAGACTAGGTAAATTGAATTCTCTTCGGCTCCCCTGAAATCAGTGGAGCAGTTTGTGACTACTGTGGGCTTTTCTGGGTTTCACTGGCTGCTTCCCCCTACCTTCTGGGGGTTTATGGTATGTAGTGAGCTGTAGGAGTCAAATTAACAACCTCAGTGGGGCTCAGAGTATTTATGTGGTCCCAGCCAATCCTTAGGTGATGACGCCCAATAGGTGGCTGGGGAGTGCATAAATAATTTGGTGCCTGAGGTAGCCCTTTTCTTGTCCAGGAGAAGTACCCAGCCTGATGGTCTGCTGCCCTTCTGGGCATTGCAACTGAAGTCCTTACAGGAGCTCATCGAGGTCCTGTCTATGCTAAAGCTGGGGGGGTGGGGGTGGGGTGGGGGGGGTGGTTGCTGTTTTCTGAATCTTGCTGGAACTGATGAATGGATTTCACTGAGGATTTATTCTGGAGAGTTTACAGGAGAAATGTCTTCCTGATATTGGAAGGAAATATTCAAGTATCCAGGGACTGTGTGCTGCTACTTTCCCTTGTGCATGAATGCTAGAACTTGCTCAAGTTGAGAAGGTGCTTATAGTTTCTCATTCCCTTAGCTGCTACTGGAGGGAATGAACTAAAAAGCTTTGCCAAGGTGTCCTCATATGACTGTACAGGGTGTTTGGAGTATACCACCGCTCCCTGCACCCCATCCAGGTTCAGCCTGCAAAAAAGCATCAACAAAAGATAAACCCTTAGACTGTTCATTGAGCCAGAAAGGGTGACTGTTGCTGTGTGCCAGGCTACCCCCTGCACTAATCTGGGAAAAGAATCTGGGACAAATCAGTGGGCCCTACATATGGGATGAGCACTACATGTGTGAGCACATACATTGGTTAACATACACTCACCGGCCAATGGGTACAGCTTGCTAGTACTGGGTTGGGCCCCATTTTGGCATAGGTTCAACAAGGTGTTGGAAACATTTCTTAGATATTTTGGTCCATATTGACATGATAGCATCACGTTGTTGCAGCAGATTTGTCGGCTGCACATCCATGATGCAAATTTCCCGTTCCACCACATCCCAAATGTGCGCTGATGGATTGAGATCTGGTGACTGTGGAGGCCATTGGAGTACAGTGAACTCATTGTCATGTTCAAGAAACCAGTTTGAAATGATTTGAGGTCTGTGACATGGTGCATTATCCTGCTGGAAGTAGCCTTCAGAAGATGGGTACGCTGGCACCTGGAGTGGTCTTCTTCTGCTGTAGCCATCTGCTTCAAGGTTCAACGTGTTGTGCATTCAGAGATGGTATTCTGCATACCTTGGTTGTAACGAGTGGTTATTGGAGTTACTGTTGCCTTTCTATCATCTGGAACAAGTCTGCCCATTCTCCTCTGACCTGTGACATCAACAAGACATTTTCCTCCACACAACTGCCGCTGGCTGGATATTTTCTCTTTTTCAGACCACTCTCTGTAAACCCTAGAGATGGTTGTGTGTGAAAATCCCAGCAGATCAGCATTTTTTTTTAATATTTAGACCATCCCGTCAGGCACCAACAACCATGCCACGTTCAAAGTCACTTAGGTCTCCTTTCTTCCCATTCTGATGCTTGGTCTGAATTTCATCAAGTCATCTTCACCACGTCTAGATGGCTACAGTTGCAAGAAAAAGTATGTAAACCCCTTGGGATTACGTGGAGTTTTGCATGAATTGGGCATAAAATGTGCTCTGAACGTCATCTAAGTCACAACAATAGAAGAACACAGTCTGCTGAACATAATAATATACAAACATTAGATGTTGCCATGGTTTAATTGCACATAACATGTAAACATTCACAGTGCAGGGAGGAAAAAGTATGTGAACCTTTGGACTTAATAACTGGTTGACCCTCCTTTGGCAGCAATAACCTCAACCAAACATTTCCTGTAGTTGCAGATCAGACCTGCACAACGATCTGGAGTAATTTTGGACCACTCCTCTTCACAAAACTGTTTCAGTGTAGCAATATTCTTGGGATGTCTAGTGTGAATCTCTCTCTTAAGGTCATGCCACAGCATTTCAATTGGGTTGAGGTCAGGACTCTGACTGGGCCACTCCAGAAGGCGTATTCTGTGCTGTTGCAGCCATTGTTTTGTTGAATTACTTGTATGCTTTGGGTCATTGTCCTGTTGCATCACCCACCCTCTGCGGAGCTTCAGTTGGCGGACAGATGGTCGTACGTTTTTCTGCAAAATGTCTTGATAAACTCTGGAATTCGTTTTCCCATCAATGACAACAATCCGTCCAGCCCTGAGGCAGCAAAGCAGCCCTAAACCATGATGCTCCCTCCGCCATGTTTCACAGTGGGGATGAGGTTTTGATGTTGGTGTGCTGGGCCTTTTTTTCTCCACACATAGTGTTGTGTGTTCTTCCCAAACAACTCAATCTTGGTTTCATCTGTCCACAGTATATTTTGCCAGTAGTGCTGTGGAACATCCAGGTGCTCTTTTGCAAACTTCAAACGTGCTGCAATATTCTTTTTGGACAGCAATGGCTTCCTCCGTGGTGTCCTCCCATGTACTCCATTCTTGTTTAATGTTTTCCTTATTGTAGATGTGTCAACAAAAATGTTAGCATGTGCCAGAGATTTCTGTAGGTCTTTAGCTGACACTCTGGGATTCTTCTTTACCTCATGCAGCATTCTGCGCTGTGCTCTTGCAGTCATTTTTACAGGACGACCACACCTAGGGAGAGTAGCAACAGTGCTAAACTTTCTCCATTTGTAGACAGTCTGTCTTACCGCGGACACATGAACATCAAGGCTTTTGGAGATACTTTTGTAACCCTTTTCAGCTTCATGCAAGTCAACAATTCTTGATCGTAGGTCTTCTGAGAGCTCTTTTCTGCGAGGCATGGTTCACATCAGACAGTGCTTCTTGAAACCAGTAAACCCAAAACAGGTGTGTGTTTTTTAAGGGCAGGACAGCTGTCAGCAACACATCCAATATCATAACACTGATTGGAGTCAAGGTTGGCTCACCTCTGGCTCCAATTAGCTCTGGGAGAAGTCATTAAGCTAGGGCCTCACATACTTTTTCCTCCCTGCACTGTGAATGTTTACATGTTTTGTGCAATTAAACCATGGCATCATCTAATGTTTGTGTAGTATTATGTTCAGCAGACTGTGTTCTTCTATTGTTGTGACTTAGATGACGTTCAGAGCAAATTTTATGCCCAATTCATGCAAAACTCCATGTAATCCCAAGGGGTTCACATACTTTTTCTTGCAACTGTAAATGCATTGAGTTACTGCCATGTGATTGGCTGATTAGCAATTTGTGTTACCAAGCAATTGAACAGGTGGACCTAATAAAGTGGCTGGTGAATGTATTTTAACCAAACACACATTTTTCCTCCCCTGAGCTCCCCCACCTTCATGTCACAGCCTTCCTCCTTTCTCCCCATGATAGACATGAGAAGCAAAACTGCCAGGAATGACCAGGGTAGACGCGAGCCCCTGATCATTGCTGGACAGTCATCACCTCATTGGTAGTGTTCTGCTTCATTCAGTTCAGGCTTGGGATTGGTTCAAACTCAGGTTCATTCTAATCTAGAAGTTAGTTGAGATTGCTGAGCCAATGGCCTGATTGGCAGAGATTCTCATCTCAGCAGCAGCATATACATACAAACAGTGGCGGACTGACAACTCATGGGGCCCATGGGCAATTGGGGATCATGGGGCCCCTGCGTCCTTGCCCACACTCAAAACACACCCAGAAAAGCCTATAAAAGGTACCAGAGGCATTTTATGGGACCCCCTACTGACCCCGGGCAGTGCCCAAGTGCTCGAATGGGCAGTCCGTCCCTGCATACAAAGGAACAGGGATGCTAGTATCATTGACAATATGGCCATACTAGGTCAGTGACATCACCCTCATATAGTCCTGTGCCCATATTAGGTTAAAGATGTCATCCCCATCCCTTTTGTGTGCATCTGCTGCAGGGTGGGAAATATCCAGCCCCAGGGGCGGACTGACCATTTGGAAACTCGGGCACTGCCCGAGGGCCCGGGGTCAGTAGGGGGCCCCATGAGATGCCCCTGGTACCTTTTTCATAGGCTTTTTTGAGTTCGGGCAAGGACACAGGGGCCCCATGATTCCCTATTGCCCGGGGGCCCCATGAGTTGTCAGTCCGCCCCTGTCCAGCCCACATCTGATTGGCCCAGCAATCACAGCAACCTTCCAGATTCAAATAAACTTGGGTTCCAACAGTCCGAAGCCTAAACTGAATGTAGCTCACCACTGCCGATAAGGTGATAATTGTCCATCAATGGTCTGGGGCTCCTATCTTCCCTAGTCACTCCTGGCAGTTCTGCTTCTCAACAGAGAAAAGGGAGGAAAGCTGAGCCAGAGGCTAGGAGACCTCAGATGGGGAAGTATATGGGTTTGGTTTATATAGATAGCTGAACCTATCAAAGTTTCCTCACTAGTAGTGTTTTGTGATCATACTAACGCCTGATTGGTTACTCGCTTTCAAAACTGTCTCCAATTTTGAGTTCAGAACAGGATCAGTTCACTTCTCAGTGTTCAGATGATAACAGGTGATCTTGATCATGATCGATTGGCCATTATTTCTATTTTCATGACCATATTCAACCACATTCATAGAACTGCTCTATGTTACCCCAAAGAGATCTGATGACCAGTTATATCTTCTATTCTAGGATTATTGGCAATTCCATTTCACAGGAAATAAGATCACAACTAGGAATGCTGGAAGAGGTCTACCTATAATGACTCCAGATCAAGAGGCTCTTCTACATCTGCGAATGGAGCTCGGACGCTGGGTGATGAGAAGAATGGAATTTAGATATAAACAAACCCAACCCATGAGGAGAATGAACTATCACAGATGACCTAATACATCTAGGACAAGAGAAGACATTTTGTTTCATAATTAAGGAGTTAAAGACATACTCCACAAAAAATATGAACATTTCATATATAAGCCTACTCAGAGAATGCAGAATTGGTTCCAATTCTCATCCCGACTTTACATAGTTACATAGTTAGTCTGGCTGAAAAAAAAAAAAGTCCATCCAGTTCAACCATAAAAAAAAAAAAAAGTTATAATCCTACACCCACAGT
>NW_028320777.1:0-123673 GCF_062004578.1 Staurois parvus
GTTAACAGGAATATATACATAATATTCAGTTTATCATTGTAAACAAAAGAAAGATTAAAACTTTGCTGAACTCATTCTTTTGTTTCCAACATTTGAGTTGAGTACAACACTGGCAAGGTCTATGGGTTCATATAAGTTCAAGAAAAAAATAACACTTTGCTTTCTTAAAACATCACCAGCTCCCAGCCCTTCAAAGCCCAAGCATTGATGTATGTTTAAAAACATCTTCTCGGTCTTTGAAACGCTACAGCTGTTGTGAAGATGAGCCCATCTAGAAGGCAGAAACAGTGAAAGAAAGACACAGAGCTCTCAATTACCGTCAGTTAATTCTGAACTCAGGCTGTCAGTACTTACCATCAATCGGCTACATAAGGTATACCAGAAATCCAACTGTAAAATCACCTTTAGACCTACCAACGCTATTGTAAGGGCCTACTTGATTGGATTTACATTAGGTAGACCTTTATACTAAAGCTAACCATACCCTGTCCAATCTGATTGTACAATTTCCTTTAAATGTCCAAAAATTATGTAATATAAGGACAAACCTAAATAATCCGTTCAATGTGTACCCAGCCAGGCTGGTCCTTGCACTACGTAACTGGTGGTGGATCAAAAGAAGATGGAACACTCAGATTGTATAGTGCAGTGGTGGGCAACCTTTTTTTTCAACTGAGCCAAATCTCGCCAAAACCACGATTGAAATTTATTTTGAGAGCCACATTTTTAAAACTGAAAATACATCCCCCATATAGTAATTCATCCCCCATAGTAATTCATCCCCCATATAGTAATTCATCCCCCATAGTAATTCATCCCCCATATAGTAATTCATCCCCCATATAGTAATTCATCCCCCATAGTAATTCATCCCCCATATAGTAATTCATCCCCCATAGTAATTCATCCCCCCTATAGTAATTCATCCCCCATATAGTAATTCATCCCCCCTATAGTAATTCATCCCCCATATAGTAATTCATCCCTCCTATAGTAATTCATCCCCCATATAGTAATTCATCCCCATATAGTAATTCATCCCCCATATAGTAATTCATCCCCATATAGTAATTCATCCCCCATATAGTAATTCATCCCCCATATAGTAATTCATCCCCCCTATAGTAATTCATCCCCCATATAGTAATTCATCCCCCCTATAGTAATTCATCCCCCATATAGTAATTCATCCCTCCTATAGTAATTCATCCCCCATATAGTAATTCATCCCCCATATAGTAATTCATCCCCCCTATAGTAATTCATTCCCCATATTGTGTCAATTCACTTACCTTTGCGCCGCGCGTTCCTCTCGCCATGTTCCCGCGCCGTTCCGGTCTTCAGGGCGGACTGTGAGAGGGGAGGAGTTTGTCACGCTGCCCCGCCTACATCCTGACAGCCAATGTTTGCCATGCTCTGCGGGCTGGATTAAAAGGTCCGCCGGGCCGTAGTTTGCCCATTGCTGGGCTAGCTGCAGAGTCCTGACTTTTGGGGCGACCGCCCGAGAGGAGGGAGGGGAGCGGGCGCCCGGCACACAGAAGAGCCACATTAAAATGTGTAAAGAGCCGCATGTGGCTCGCGAGCCGCGGCTTGCTGACTACTGGTATAGTGTATGGCCATCCTAAAAGAGATTGCACAATCAGATTGTTTAGTGTATGGCCAGTTTAGGAGAGACTTTACAGAGATTAAATAATTAGATTATGACATGCCTAGCCAGCTTTCCAAAGCTTTCAGCTGCTACACTGGTAGTTGGCACTGCAACCCCATAAAGTAGCTTACAGCGCCACACCAAGGATCAATGGTCCAGTGATCCACGGAAATCTAGGTGCCACCTAGGTTCCTGAAAATATGGAACCCTTGGTGGTCTTATGCTCACCCCTCACTTCCCGAATTCAGCTTGGGCACATACCGCTACTAAGGGGGGTTCTTGCCCTCAGGTTCAATTATCTCTGACTCTTTCTTCTCAACTCTTCTTTCTAACTGTACTTCTTTTCTCCTTAGTTTTCAGCTATGTTGTCCCCCCTCCCCCCCTCCGTCACGATTTACCTCTGCTGGGTATTTCGCTCAGATCTATATTGTCCTATTTGGTGCACTCTTTGTTGAAGGCTATTCTGTTTACGTGTAGCTTTTTTCTATTGTATATCTGACAAATGGTCCCCTGCGAGGGACCTTATTTCCTAAATGTTTGTACTTTGTTATTTTTTCTGAAAAAGAAAAACTAATAAAAATGATTGTACCAGAAATCTGAGTGCCAGCATCCAGAGAGCCCATCCATGCCCATTAACCTCCCTAGCGGTCTGATTACGTCACTATTTCTGTGCTCAAAGCGGTACATTTTTTTGCATGGAAATATGTATTTTTTTATTGTAGGTCTGTAATTTTTAGGAATAACTCACTGAAATCTGTCCGGACAAGAGTCTAGTAAACATCCCGGGGATGATAAAATTTGAAACACGAAATCATAAATTATTATATAATAACTAATCATAAAAAAAAATAATATAATAATAATAAATTTAATTCAATAATATAATCAAACCAAAAACACTGAAATGTGAAACAGAGCGCCAAGTTCGCACATCGCTGAGCAAAGTCGCAGAATCGTTTTCAGTGTCTGATGAGGAATTTCCCCCACGAATCATTATCACTCAATTCTGCAAGTGGTTCTGATTTACTATCGCTGTTCTCTAGCCGGTCTAAAACCGCTTTTGACCTAAAGGGACGCTTTTTGGACGCCATGGACGTTTCTCAGTTTCCAGGCAGAAAGGGCGGTAAAAATGCAGGCAGGGCGCCGGACAAAGCACTCGGGACAAAATGTATGTGAAATGGTTTGATACAGGAATGTTATACTATGTGATTTTAGTGTATTTAGTGAATGTCACTTTTTAACCTTTTCAAATTTCCCGCCAGTTCCGGCCCCCGTACGTCCTGTACATCCCGATGCTCGCAGGGACCGGAAGATGGCCGGGGACGCTGCAGGGGGGACATCGCGGGAGTGCAGGACAAGGTAAGTGAAACAGGGAATCCCAGAGCAACACTGCAGGATATTTCGAGTGTATTTTGGGGTTACTGCTTTTGGCACTGATAGTTAACCCCGAGCTACACTCAGGAATACAGCCAGGGGGGGTTAAGTAATGCTGCATCAGAAAGACGCCATACTCCAATCAGCCCATGTGTTAGATGAAGATTGATAATGGTCTCAGCCTTGGTGCCTCCTAGGCCACCCCCTACCAATGCGTTTCGCCCCACCCTATTACTAAGCCCTGAGGCCTGGACAAAAGGTGTCAGGGAAGTGGCCTCGGAGGAGCCGAGGCTGAGGCCATTCTCGATCTTCATCTAACACATGGGCTGACTGGAGTGCGGCGTCTTTCTGTGCAATATTACTGAGAGTTGGAAGTTAGAATCTAACTGCCACACAAGCCAATACCAGTCAGGAGGACCTGTTTGTCCTACAGCCAATTAGATTCCAGTTATCCTTTTTATTGGTGCATGTTAGAAAAGTGAAGCAAGCATCCTGTTGGCTACTTTGGGCAACCTTGAGGTTTTTTTTTTAATACATTGGGGTTGATTTATTAAAGGCAAATAGACTGTGCACCATACAAGGTGCAGTGGCACTCTGCAAGTGGAATTGCTCCAGAGCTTTGTAAATGAGATAAAGATTCTCTTTTCAAGGAATGCCCAATCAGAAGCAAGGAATATTGAAAAAAAAAAGAGCACTTTTGTTTGCACAAGATTGAATGATGGAAGTCAGTTGAGCTTCTGCCCATTTAATAAGCTATGGAGCAACTGCTCTTGGAAAGTGCACAGCTTATTTGCCTTTAGTAAATCAACCCCATCATCTCAACCTCCGAGTGGTCTGGGTAACACCTCAACATGTTCCTTCTTTCAGTGCTTGCATGTCTACTTAGGTAGCAGACATAATGGGAGTTGTAGTCCCTCCAGCTCTCCGGAGACCCTAGCATACACACAGCTGGCTCTGATCCTACAGCACCATCCTCCTCTCTCTGGCATCTCTCACCATCTCACATCTGTATACAAGGCGTGTGCTTATCTCCTCACATCCAAACAAATAAAACAAGACAATGTAAATGAAGTACGGCGGCGGGCCTGTAAAATCCAGTCTTTGCAGATGCACTATGGGAGCTGCTGGTAATTGTATCGCCAAATGAAATCAGGTCACCGCATAACACACATATATATCATTCTGTATATTGATGCCTGCTGCTAACAATGGACCATAACTAGCCAGCCAAACCAAGCTGGTCACATTCCCACCCAGATCATGCTGTATCATCATGCAACTTAAAGTGTTTGTAACCCCAAAATCAATTTTTTTAGTACAATCATATCTCACGTTATACAGTTTCCTTACAGCAGACAATTTCCGCTAAAACCCCCCAATGTGATCTGTTATCAATAAATCTTACTTACATTCATTAACCCCCTCCCGATGACGTAACACATATACTATATGGAGCATTACAGAAGTGAGTTTTCTTCCAACGTGAAACATATCTATGGCATGTTCTTGTAGTGGAGGTGCTCTATTGCGCGCCTCCAGCACAGAAACTGATCTGTCACCATCAGCTCCTGTAATAAAATTGCAAATGAAAGTAGCACACCACTGGACCCCCAAAATCCATTAGATAATCTTTTGATTAGTGCAATAATGTCATACAGTATCTGGACCTTTTAGTGCATCAATTTATATTTTTGTTATATTGCACTACACACCAAGGAGATCATGGAGATTCTCTCGGGTGTAGAAGCCTGGGAACCAGATCATCAGCGGTAGTGGTCTTCCTTCTGTGGCACCACATATACAATATAGTATGCTGCATGTTCTTGTACTTGGGGTGCACAATAGAGGGCCTCCTGCCCAAGAACCATACCACTTACATCAACATCTACAGAAGTGGTCTGCTTCACCACATATACAGTAAGCTGCATGTTCTTGTACTTGTGGTGCACAATAGAGGGCCTCCTGCCCAAGAACCATACCACTTACATCAACATCTACAGAAGTGGTCTGCTTCACCACATATACAGTAAGCTGCATGTTCTTGTACTTGGGGTGCACAATAGAGGGCCTCCTGCCCAAGAACCATACCACTTACATCAACATCTACAGAAGTGGTCTGCTTCACCACATATACAGTAAGCTGCATGTTCTTGTACTTGGGGTGCACGATAGTGCGCCTCCTGCACAGAGGCAGAACTGCCACCAACAGCTACTAGAGCAAAATTTATATTAAAGTAACACACCTTTGGACCCCCCAAACACATTAGGTACTCAGTCAACTGTTCCCTTGACCTTTATTGGAATAAAGTAGTAGATGAACCTGTTAGCTGTGGTGTGGCACTGCAATATACATTTTTGTTACAATGCATTAGCCAAGAAGACCATGGAGATCCTTTTGGGGGGTAGAAGCCAGCTGCCCAGGAACCAGATCACCTACATCAGTACCAAAAGATAAGACAGCAATACCAATATGTTCTTTTACTTGGGGTGCTCGTGCACAGAGCTCAAGCTGCCACCTACAGCTCCTGAAACAACATTAATATTAAAGCAACACACCATTGGACCCCCCAAACACATTGGCTACTCTGTCAATTGTTTCCCTGACTCTTATTGGAAAAAAGTAGTATCTGGACCTCTTAGCAGTGGTGTGGCATTTCAATATATATTTTTCTACAATACATTAGCCAAGAAGACCATGGGGATCCTCTTGGGGGGTAGAAGCCAACTGCCCAGGAACCAGATCACCTACATCAGTACCATAAGATAAGATAGCAATATCAAGGTGGGTTAGTCATGGTTACGGCAAAAAACATACAGCTGAAGTTCATTTTTGCTACTCTGTACAAGCCGAGGAGAACGTGGAGATCCTCTGAGGTTTAGAAGTCCCCTGCCCAAGAACCATACTACTTACATCAACATCTACAGAAGTGGTCTGTGGCACCACATATACAGTATGCTGTATGTTCTTTTACTTGGGGTGCTCATGCACAGAGCCCCAGCTGCCACCCACAGCTCCTGCAACAATATTTATATTAAAGCAACACACCATTGGACCCACAAAACACATTGGCTACTCTGTCAATTGTTTCCCTGACTCTTATTGGAATAAAGTAGTATCTGGACCTCTTAGCAGTGGTGTGGCGTTTCAGTATACATTTGTGTTACAATAAATTAGCCAAGAAGACCATGGAGATCCTCTGGGGGGTAGAAGCCTCATGCCCAGTAACCAGATCACCTACATCAGTACCATAAGGTAAGATAGCAATACCAATATGGGTTGGTCATGGTTACGGCAAAAAACATACAGCTAAAGTTCATTTTTGCTACTCTTTACAAGCCAAGGAGAACGTGGAGATCCTCTGAGGTTTGGAAGTCACCTGCCCAAGAACCATACCACTTACATCAACATCTACAGAAGTGGTCTGCGGAATCCACATATACAGTATGCTGCATGTTCTTTTACTTGGGGTGCTCATGCACATAGGCCGAGCTGCCACCTACAGCTCCTGCAACAAAAGTTTATTAAAGCAACACACCATTGGGCCCACCAAACACATTGGCTACTCTGTCAATTGTTTCCCTGACTCTTATTGGAATAAAGTAGTATCTGGACCTCTTAGCAGTGGTGTGGCATTTCAGTATACATTTGTGTTACAATACATTAGCCAAGAAGACCATGGTGATCCTCTGGAGGGTACAAGCCACATGCCCAGTAACCAGATCACCTACATCAGTACCATAAGGTAAGATAGCAATACCAATATGAGTCGGTCATGGTTACGGCAAAAAACATACAGCTAAAGTTCATTTTTGCTACAACGTACAAGCCAATGAGAGATTGGAGATCCTCTGAGATTTAGAAGTCACCTGCCCAGGAACCATACCACTTACAACAACATCTATGGAAGTGGTCTGCTTCACCACATTTACAGTACCTTGCATGTCCTTGTACTTGGGGTGCTCCTGCACATAGGCCAAGCTGCCACCAACAGCTCCTGTAACAAAATGTATATTAAGGCAACACACCATTGGACCCAGCCAAACACATCGGCTACTCTTTCGATTGTTCCCTTGACCTTTATTGGAATAAAGTAGTATCTGGACCTTTAAGCAGCGGTGTTGCTCTTCAGTTTACATTTTTATTATATTTCAGTACAACATACATTCCAAGGTGAATGTGAAGATCCTCTGGGGTGTAGAAGCCTGGAAATCAGAACATCAATATCAACACAAGTGGTCTTTCTTCTGCAGTACCACATATACAGTATGCTGCACATTCTTGTAATTGGGGTGCGTGGTGGCGCGCCTCCTCCACAGAGACTGAGCTGCCACCAACAGCTCCTGTAATAAAATCTATATTAAAGCAATACCCTGTTGAACTCCCCAAACACATTGGCTACTCTTTTATTGTTCCCTTGACCTTTATTGGAATAAAGTAATATCTGGACCTTTTAGCAGTGGTGTTGCACTTCAATATTCATCTTTGTTGCAATATACTAGCCAAGAAGATCATGGAGATACTCTGGCGGGTAAAAGCCACCTGCCCAGAAACCAGATCCCCTACATCAACATCAATACCATAAGATAAGATAGCAATACAAATAGGATGGTTCAGTCATGGGAATGGAAAGAAATATACAACTAAAGGTCAAAACTTTTTACGGAAGCTGTACAAAAAGGTACCACTATAAGCTTTTAATTTTTTGCTGATTAATATGTATCACCCTCCTAGGTTAAGGATGCTAGGTATATTTAGTGTGGCTTGCTTTTTAGCTAGAGGAGCTGTGATCGGCTGTCGACGACACACAAATCTATCTCTCAACCCCCCACCTCACCCCCTCAGTCTCCGCCCGAATCACACACCTACTGAGCGACATATCAGATTAGATGTCGCTCCACTTCCTTAAACTGAACCTCTCCAAAACCGAGTTTCTTGTCTTCCCCCCAGCCCGGACCCCACCCCCCATTGACTTCTCCATCACATCCAACAACGCCAATATCAAACCCGCCCTGCAGGCCAGAGTACTTGGTGTCATTCTGGACTCCAACCTATCCTTCCAGCCCCAAGTCCAATCTTTAACAAACTCGTGCAGACTCCACCTCCGCAACATCGCCAAAATCCGCACGTTCCTAACCCCAGAAACCACCAAACAGCTCATCCACTCCCTCATCATATCACGACTCGACTACTGCAACTCCCTCCTCACTGGCCTGCCTCGCCGCTGGCTATCCCCGCTTCAGTCCATCCTGAATACGGCTGCCAGACTCATTCACCTTTCCAACCTCTCCGTTTCCACCACCCCCCTCTGCCAATCCCTCCACTGGCTTCCGATTGCGCAACGGATCAAATTCAAAATCCTAACACTGACGTGCAAAGCCGTCCACCATACTGCCCCGAACTACATCACCGACCTAATATCCAAGTACCGCCCAACACGCACACTCCGCTCCTCACAAGACCTCCTTCTCTCTAGTTCCCTGGTCTCCTCCTCCCATGCCTGCCTCCAGGACTTCTCCAGGGTGTCACCCATCTTCTGGAACTCCCTGCGCCAACCCATCAGATTATCACCTACTCTCCTTTCCTTTAGGCGCACCCTGAAAACCCATCTCTTCAGGGAAGCCTACCCCACCCCCTGCTAACTTGCCGACCTCCTCCACTCTTCCTACCACTCCATCCCCCACAGCTATCTCCTCCTGTGCCACCATCCCCTCCCTCCTAGATTGTAAGCTCGAAAGAGCAGGGCCCTCGATCCCCTCATGTTTTGCATTGTATTGGTATTGTTCTGTCACATGTTCTGTCCCCCCTTTGTAATGTACAGCGCTGAGCGAACTATCAGCGCTTTATAAATACTGTATAATAATAATAATAATAATTGGTCTGTTCTGGCTCCACAGCCTGTTGAGAACTTTCCAGAGTTCAAGGCTGGGAAAATCAATTGCCCATGCTGGTCTTTTACCTTGCGCCATCTAATCCCTGGGGATTTGTACCTAGATGGTGAATGAGAGGCAGGCAAATAGGCCAGAGAGATGTGTTTCTCTCCTGGAGGAACGGGACCGTATGCTTCAAGGGGCTGCTAAGCCTTCCTGACTAGCGGCTGGACTAATTCCTCCCCAGAATTGAGCGCATGGCCTTGCTTCTACTGGGATTTGTGAATAAAACCCAATCCCCTGATTTGCAGTTTAACAAAGGTTCCCAGCTGTGGATGTTAAAAACTGCCCCAATGTGTCTAGTATGCTATTCTATCTTGTGGTCCTCAGCTGCAAGAACCCAGACTGCTCTAGTCTGCTCCTAATAACTGCTCAACCTATCTTGTGGATATCAGCTGTAAGGATTTCAGTCGAAGGTCATGAAAAGGGTTAAAGAGCATGAAACTGTATACAGACATTCCTACATAGAAAGAGAAAAAAAAAGTTGGAGCAAAAGAAATCGTTTCCCCACAAAGCCTCGCTTTTGTCCTTTTGCTGAGTCTATGGATAAGAATTAAGCAATAGCCGAGGATTAATTCCTTTGCAGTGGACCCGGACTATTCACTCCATGGCAAATCATACATTCTTTTTGTGACAGGCTTGAGTGACATTTGATCAGGCAAACCTTAGATTCAATGGGGGCTCGTAGTGTTCAAAAACACACAGAGCCGGCCGCAAGGTAGAACCTTTGTGTAGACAGCGGGGTTCTAAAACCAATGAATGAAACTTCTCTTGTTAGGAAAAACCAGCCACCAGCAAGTTGGTGACACTAACTGCTCTCTCTCTCAAAGAATTCCATCTCGAAGAAGGACGAAGAGGCATGTGCAAAATGTGTTTATGTATTTTGTGGCGGGGCGCTCTTAAGATACAAGGGACAATTCATAGTGAAATTGTTGAGGGGGAGTAGAGCCATCAAAAAGACTTCAAACAAAGGAGTCACTGTGTTGACTACTTTAGGACAAAAGTTTACAAGCCATGGAAAGTTTGGTGAAGGAATTTTTTCGGAGCTGGGACATATGTAAAATAGAATATAATTGTTAAAACATCTTGTTTATGCATATGACAAGATTGGGGTTGTTCTAGAAGTTGGGAGGCTTTTCTGAGAGGATGGAAAGCGACTGCTAAAGGAATAGATGAAGCAGGAGGATAGCCACAGAATGGCAAATGTGCAAAGACCTGACACACTGCTTGTAGCTGTAGATGTGGAAGACATCTAGATTGGGGGGGGGGGGGTGTCAAGCCAACTATGACTAACCTAGGCATTACATTTTTGAGTAGTATTAATCATGAAAAGATCTGAGGTAGGGTCGCAATGATACAGACTGAATAATCTAGATCTGGATATATATTAGGAGAAAGTCCATACTGTTAGCTAGCATTTTAATCCCAAATCCTTGCCTGAGGAAGCCCAAGTTCCATGGTTCTGTAGACCTCTAGTCTAGACTTCTAGCCTAGCCTAGACTTCTAGACTTCAGCCTGCTAGGTGCTAGATACATTAGATTGGTGCTTTGTGAGTACCCACAATAAGCAATCAGTGTTTTATTCCATGGAATTTAGCTTGTAGCAGTGGCAATCTCCCAAGTATTTGGGGGTGGGGGTATCAAGCCAATTATGGTCAACCTAAGCATTTAATATCTGAGTAGTTTTAACCATGTAGAGATCTGCTTCTCAATCTTATACAACACGTGTTAAATACAAGGCCCAAGGGTTGAATATGGCCAGCCAGGCCATTTCATGCGGCCCTTCTACCTCTCCTACAGCTGCGGCACCCCCCACCCTCGTCTCCACCACCACTTTGTCTTAACAGTTGGCAGCAGAGAGGAGAGCAGAACTCTTCCTAGAGATCCTGTGTCTCTCTGTGCAGCCGCAGCACCCCCTTATCTCTGCCAGGGGCGGACTGACCATTCGAGCACTCAGGCACTGCCCAAGGGCCCGGGGTCAGTAGGGAGCCCCATGAAATGCCCCTGGTATCTTTTTATAGGCTTTTTTGAGTGTGGGCAAGGACACAGGGGCCCCATGATCCCCTATTGCCCGGGGGCCCCATGAGTTGTAAGTCTGCCCCTGACTTCTGCCTCCCCTGGTCTCAGCATTCACAAGACTCCAGTAGCTGATTCCAGCCCTCCTCTAGTTCTCCTCCAGACCCTGCACTTTCATTTTCTCAGCTTCGCCCCAGCTTCTTTCTGGAAGCAAAAAGTAAGGGAGGTGCACTGGAATGTAAGACAAGGTGGGGGACTCTTGACATCTGAGGGTGGGGGGGAGCCTCTTGACATCTGATGTAAGGGGAAGAGGATGCTCTAGCTTTACAGATACAAGTGGTCCTTAATGCTGATGCAGCTCGCAATGTAATTGAGTTTGACAGCCCTGTTATACAATATATTCAGTCTTATGTAAAATATCTGGAGTAGCTTATGTAGACCTATTAGAGATATCCTTTCATTAATAGACCCTAATAGGTAAAAGACAGCTTTACCTTGATTGGATGTTATTAGAAACACTACCTTTCCTTGGCTCCCTAAAGCAGAGTTCTGCACTCCCCACCAAAAAAAAAATTAAAAGTCAACAGCTACAAATACTGTGGTTGCTGACTTTTAAAACTAGGGCACTTACCTGTCCAGGGATCCTGCAGTGTCCTCACCTCGAGCTAATTTTTCAATCTGCTGTTTGGTGTTGGCAACACCATCTGGACTAAGGGAAATCAGCAGTGAAGTCTAGCGGCTTTTTATTTATTTTAGGTACTTATATAGCACCATCAATTTATGCAGTGCTTTTACATATATATATTGTACATTCACATCGGTCCCTAACCCTCAAGGGGTGTACAATCTAAGGTCCCTAACTCACATTCCTACATACACATACTAGGGCCAATTTAGACAGGAGCCAATTAACCTACCAGTATGTCTTTGGAGTGTGGAAGGAAACCGGCATACCGGGAGGAAACCCATGCAGGCATAGGGAGAACATGCAAACTCCAGGCAGGTGGTGTCATGGTTGGGATTTGAACCAACGACCCGAGTACTGCCAGGCGGAAGTGCTAACCACTTAGCCACTGTGCTGCCACTTCACAGCCAGTTTCCTACTACACATGTGCTTTGTGAATGGGCCGCAGCCCTCTGGGACCTGTGAAGTGTCCTAGAGAGCTGCGGATGGGGGGCGAAGTTCTGGCTCAGTTCCATCGAACTGGACCGGAAGTTGGAGTGGGTACCTGGTTTTGATCCCCCCCAAAAGGTGCCAAATATGGCAGAGGAGGGGGGGACTAGGCAGATAAGTGGAGCTTCTACTTTTGGATGGAACTTTGCTTTAACAATCATCCAACACAATAACATTTTCCTAATATGATGCAAAGGTGTTTTTTTTTTTCATTTAAAGCAGAAACCAAATTCATAGCCAACAAGCCTTTGAAACATTGTTGCAAGAAAATGACAGTTGATGGCAAAAATGAATATTTTTTAATGAATACCCTGTTACAATAAACTGTTACAAATAAAATAAACAGATGAAATGGCTAATTGTTAATTGTTAATGAAATAAGTAGTAAAGCGATGGATGTGAGGTAATTTTGCGATTGAACAGGTTGTTTGCACAATTTAGTTTTAGATAGTAATAAATTTTATATCCACATTCTGTTTTAAGATCTTGTTTCTTTTTCTTTTTTTTTTGCTCTTTTGGGAACTTAAAAAGACAAGCATGGGGTAGAAGAGAAGGAGAAATATCAATAAAATAACATTTAGGAAAGAAAGAAAAGAGTGTAAAGAATTTGAGAAGGAGAGTGATATCAGAAAAACTTTTTTTGAGTTTCTTGCCATTGCTCATCTCTTGCAGTCAACTTGTAACTAAAAATGGCTGTGCCGACACACATTGTGCAAGCATGGTCCACTGCTACAATTAGGAAATGGGTCCCAAACAATGATGTGCAGCCAGCTCTGAAATTAGTGTGTATAGACAGGAATAAGTATAACCTGAGCTTGGGTTCAGTCCAGAAATATGCTGCCAGTGCCGGCCCAACAGGCTGTAGCCAGGTTATTCCTCAACCCATAGCTACACTTACAAGGAATTCCATTGATTTAAAATGGCCATGTCACCATATTAGGTCAATGATGTCAATAAACTGCAGCCAGGGCATTCCCCGCCCTATAGCTACACTTACACAGCTGCAGCCAAGGCATTCCCCACCTCATAGCTACACTTAGAATACCATTGACCATAATTTGGCCATGTCACCATATTAGGTCAATGATGTCAATAAGTTGCAGCCAGGGCATTCCCAGCCCCATAGCTACACTCACACAGAATGCCATTGACTTAATATGGCCATGTCCCCATATTAGGTCAATGATGTCAATAAGCTGCAACCAGGGCACTCCCCGCCCCACAGCCACACTTACATGGAATGCCATTGACCTAATATGGCCATGTCACCATATTAGGTCAATGATGTCAATAAGTTGCAGCCAGGGCATTCCCAGCCCCATAGCTACACTCACACAGAATGCCATTGACTTAATATGGCCATGTCCCCATATTAGGTCAATGATGTCAATAAGCTGCAACCAGGGCACTCCCCGCCCCACAGCCACACTTACATGGAATGCCATTGACCTAATATGACCATGTCACCATATTAGGTCAATGATGTCAATAAGTTGCAGCCAAGGCATTCCCCACCTCATAGCTACACATACACAGAATACAATTGACCGTAATTTGGCCATGTCACTATATTAGGTCAATTATATCAATAAGCTGCAGCCATGGCATTTCCCACCCCACAGTCACATTAACATGGAATGCCATTGACTTAATATTGACGTGTCACCATATTAGGTCAATGATGTCAATAAGTTGCAGCCAGGGCATTCCCCACCCCATAGCCATACTTACACGGAATGCCATTGACTTAATATGGCCATGTCACCATATTGGGTCAATGATGTCATGAGCATCCTCAGCTCTTTGTGTACATGCAGCTGTGGAGTGAGTGGATGCCCTGGCCATAGCTGAGTGGGTCAGCACTAACACCATACTTTCAGGTTAGGCCGAATATACCCTCTATCTAAAGTAGGGGCTTTTTTGGTCTTTATTTCTTGTCTGTGGAATTCCAAGTTCGATGGCTCTATAAAAGTGTTTCTTAGGTGCTAGATTAGTCAAACTGGCACTTTGCGAATTTCCACTGCAAGCAAGATCCCTCCGGACCTAGATGGTGGCTGCGGCCCTCTCCCAAGCATCACATCAAACGCCTGGACTGGGGGGGTGTCAAGCCACTTAAGGCCAACCTAAGCATTAAATATTTGAGCGGAGTATAACGTTCAATGATCTGAGGTGGAATCAAATTAATTCAGACTGAATAGTTAAGGATCTGGATTTGGTTGGCAGTGTCAATGATGTCATCAGCATTCCCATCCCTTTGTGTACGTACAGCTGCGGAGTGGGTCAATGCTCGGCTGCAGCCGATTGAGCTGGCACTGATAGCTTCCTTCTAGATAGGCCGAATATGAGTTTGGACCAAACCAAAGCTCATCTCTAGACAGTAGTGGTTGGAGCTATTGCATGTAGATAGGAAGTGGCTGGAGTGTTTGCATGTACGTTGTAGACAGGAGGAGGCTTAAATAGACTGGAGGAGGTCAGCAGCACTGAGATGTGAAAAAGGAAGGGAAAAAGGTGAAAACAGTATTTTATGATCAAGACCCCATGCTTTAGCCCTAAATATCATATAGATATGGTTTAGATGTACATTTTGAGCTGCCATAGAAGTGGCAGCTACATTTCTAATTCCGTTTTTTTGGTGACAATTACAAAGCACTCAAAGACATTAAATGGTGGTTTTGCTCATCGTCAAGGAGATGGTGTCGAAATTGCCCCGATGGAACCCAATGGAAAAATCCGATCACTGAAGACATTGCCATTTTTTTTCAGTCTTTCACTAAATTGTATGGAAGTTTTGACTCCATGATTGACCAAATTCTGATGGTTTATCAAACTTTTTGGTGGTGATCTGTTGCTATCAACTTCTTGCGATTAACATTGACTAACAAATTGCCATGTATGGTCAGCACAGGAGCCAATTTTTAGGTTTAGGTTAAGTGTTGGGTGTTGTGGATGTAAGGATTAGGGATAGACTACAGGTCAGGTGACCTTTTTAAAGGCTGTGATTCTTAAGGGCTTGCAGCACCAAAAGCTTGTGGCCAAAAACGACAGGTTCTGGGCACCAAAATACCAACATACAGAGAAAAAACAAGGAACATACAAGATGAGCATTGTTGAGTTTGTGCGGCCTTAAAATAAGTTTTAAATCCAGTATATATGATGAAGGAGCGATGGATGCCTTTAATTATCCTTCACCTTCTATTCCTTGTGTAAGGTGAAGCACTGTGATGGCCCTGGTTGCCACCTCAGCCTGAGAGCATTACAATCCATGCTTGTTCAGGTTAAGCTTTAGTCTAAGTGAATGACTAAATTTTTGTGCTTTGGCCCACTGGCCACAATACACCCGTACTGGAAAGAACATTAATGAGTACTCAGTAGGCTGTGGGAATATATGACGGGTGCCAAGCTTTGGCATCATTGTGTATGAGTGCTAATAATGCTATAATGGATGTTGATATGTGAAGCTTGAAGGTAACGGTTATTGGCAGGAATACACCTCTCAGGCAAAATATATTCTTTTCTGGGGGTGGTGATCTCTCTTTCATGCTACTTTCCAAGGCAGGAATCAGTAACTGGGCATGAAATGGTTACAACTTCCTCCAACTGGTATATAGAGAGAGTAGTAGAGGCATTACTCAGTTCTCTCAACGTATTGCAGGAGGCAGTATGTGGACACCTGACCATTAATGGTGACATCAGAGCCAAGAGTAAGATTAATGGAGTTGGGGAGAAAAGGAAACAGAGATCTGTGGATGGGAAAATAAGTCATATAGAAAAAAGTGTTTGAAGTTGAGAAAGTGATAGCGAAAGATTATTATTATTATTATACAGGATTTATATGGCGCCAACAGTTTGCTCAGCACTTTACAATATAACGGGAGACAATACAGCAACAATACAGTTCAATACAAGAGGGATAGGAGGGCCCTGATCCTGGGAGCTTACAATCTAGGAGATTAAAGATAAATAATAGATGATGGTGGTGCATAGCACTGGATCACTTTCTTTGGGTGGAGACAGGGGCGGACTGACAACTCATGGGGCCCCCGGGCAATAGGGGATCATGGGGCCCCTGTGTCCTTGCCCAAACTCAAAAAAGCCTATGAAAAAGGTACCAGGGGCATCTCATGGGGCCCCCTACTGACCCCGGGCCCTCGGGCAGTGCCCGAGTTTCCAAATGGTCAGTCCACCCCTGGGTGGAGATCCACATTTCTTACATGGTTCTCTTAGAGAAATGCATTTACAGTAGGTAGATCTCCAGAGAACCAGGTCATGGAGTGGTTAGTATCTCAAAACTATCTAAAAGTATATGTAAGAAAGCAATAAATGAAATCTGCAAAGTCCAGAGTACATTTTTATTTTAGAAGTCATATGCAGTAAAGAGCCAACGCATTTCAGGGGCTCAAAAGGGCCCCTACATAACGGTAGAGTAAATATTGAGAGAGTATATTCTGGCCAGTACAGAGTAATCCTTGGGGGATTCACACTAGTTTAAAGTAAGAGAAAACATTAGAGAGATGGTGGGTGTCAAGAGGATGGAATGAAGAACAAGGTACAAATAGAAAGCTACAACAGAGTAGACAGAACATATAGAAAGAAGAGATGTCGGAAGGAAAGAGCGCAAGGGCAGAAGAGAAAGAACGGGAGAAATGAAGGAAAAACAGAGAAATAGAAGGGAAGGACTGAAAAGGAAAGGACGGGAGGGAAAAGAATAGAACGAAGGAGGAAAGAGAAGCAAGGAATAAAGGGGAGGAACAAGTAGAAAGGGATGGAGTAGGAAAAGGAAGGTGCAAGATAGGATCAGAGAAATGAATAAAGTCTGGGAGGGAATAAGGAAGGATGAAAGGGAAGGAACAAGGTAGAAAGCGATAGAATAATGAAAAATGAAAGCATAGAGTATAAAAAGGAAAGAATAGTAATAAAACATAAAAAAAGGGAGGATCAAGGCAGGTAGAAAGAGTGAAAGAAAGGATGTGAGGAAATAAGGAAGGTAGAGTGGGAAGGAGTAAGGAAGAAAGAGAAGGAATAAAGAAGTAGGGAAAGGAGTAAGGAAGAAAGAGAAGGAATAAAGAAGTAGGGAAAGGAGTAAGGAAGAAAGAGAAGGAATAAAGAAGTAGGGAAAGGAGTAAGGAAGAAAGAGAAGGAATAAAGAAGTAGGGAAAGGAGTAAGGAAGAAAGAGAAGGAATAAAGAAGTAGGGAAAGGAGTAAGGAAGAAAGAGAAGGAATAAAGAATTAGGAAAAGGAGTGGAAAGGAAATGGAAAAGAAAGAAGTAGGGAAAGGAGTGGAAAGGAAATGGAAAAGAAAGAAGTAGGGAATGGAGTGGAAAGGAAATGGAAAAAAAAGAAGTAGGGAAAGGAGTGGAAAGGAAATGGAAGAGAAAGAAGAAGGGAAAGGAGTGGAAAGGAAATGGAAGAGAAAGAAGAAGGGAAAGGAGTGGAAATGAAATGGAAGAGAAAGAAGAAGGGAAAGGAGTGGAAATGAAATGGAAGAGAAAGAAGAAGGGAAAGGAGTGGAAAGGAAATGGAAGAGAAAGGAGAAAGAAGAAGGGAAAGGAGTGGAAATGAAATGGAAGAGAAAGAAGAAGGGAAAGGAGTGGAAAGGAAATGGAAGAGAAAGGAGAAAGAAGAAGGGAAAGGATTGGAAAGGAAATGGAAGAGAAAGGAGAAAGGAAAAAGGAGAAAGGAAAGGAAAGGGGAAAGATGAGGAAAGGAAAGGAAAGGAATAAATGAAAGAAGTAGGCAGAGAAGGAAGAAAGGATGTAAGGAAAAAATAAAAAACAAGAAAAAGAGATGTGATGGACAAGAAAGTAAAATGGAAATAAAGGATGTAGGGAGGGAACAAAGAAAAGAAAGGGAGGGAAAGGAAAGAAAGAAATAATGAAAGAAAGAATGAATGGGAATCAGAAGGAATACAAGAAAAAAGCAATGAAGAAATAGAAAAGGAGAAGAGTAGGATGGTATGGTGTAAGGGAGGAAAGAGAGTAGGAAGGAAGAAAGGAATTTAGAAAAAGGCAAAAAAAAAAAAAAAGAACGAAAAGAAAAGAACCAAACAATGAATGTATTAAAGAAAGCAAGAAAGAAAGATGAAAAAAAGAGAGTACTGTAAGACTGACGAGGAAAAAGAGAGAGAGAGCGGAATGACAGAGGACAAACCGGAGTATATGGAAAGAATAGATGAAAAAGAACAAGGAAAATGCTGATACCACATGTGAATGTCAAAGAGTGTAGAGATTATGGTTGGTATGTTACGTCCTATTATTGCCTTATTTCCCTACAAATGAAAGTTATTCCCCGGAATATAAACATGCGGCTATCCTCTTAAAAAATAATACTTTTGTATTTATGCAATATTACAAATAAATATCACAGCCAACGTGCTAACTTTAAACTCCGCACCGACGCGCCATAGATCTTTACACAACATTTGATGGCCGTTAAGAAGGCAATGTAAGCCTAATTATATATTCCAGCACTCTATTGTGAAAACCAATAAACGCAGGCTTGATGGAAATTTGGCCATTACTTAACTTTTCGGCAGAGGGAAAAAAATTATTAAAGCAGTATTATCCCGCAAATGCAAAGGAATAGACTAGGTGATAATAAAGTTGTGTTAAAATCCTCCCTGTATTTACTCAAGTGTGAAACAGTTATGTCTGGTCACATAATTGCTGCGGATCTGGAAAATATTTCACATTTTATAATGAACGTTAAAAGAGTTTTTGGGTCATTACTTTATATGAGTTTTAAAGTTATTACATAAAAACCCAACAGGAACAGCGATAAATTATTTCATCCTCGGCCTTGGCCTTGGTAAACAGAAAAAAGAGGATGCACAGCCCAGTGGGCAGATGCAAAACAATCGGTAATGGATTTGTACAATTAAAAACCGCCAATGACTAAATTTGGGGGCTCATGCAGTAAAAAAAAAAGCTACAGTTTTTCTTTTTTCTTTTTTTTTACATTTTCTTGTTCATAGCTGTTTATAAAGTGTACAACAAAAATCACAGCCATTACGGCAGTGTTAAGCCGAAACAGAACCACTTCTATTCTCTGTAGCAATTGTAACAATTTCTTGCAATAAATAAAAAAAGACAAACAAAAGAATATTTTTCTTTTCTGAGAACACAATGGCCTTTGATTCACACATAGCTCTAAACACGAGTGCATTTCCACCCCCTACCCCCCCCCCCCCTTCATTTTTGTAGACCATCAATTACCCTTTTCATACTGAAAGGCATAAAACAACCTAAAAAGGAAGGAAGAAATACAACACATCCAGAGCGTATGGTAAAAAAAAAAAGGGATATAATAGTTATGAAGTGATCACTTTCAAACGCACTTGGTAAAAAAGTAAGACGAAAGTCATTGTGTAAAGCAGGAGGCAAATGGATAGATTTTACCGTAAGAAAGAAAAATGACAAGTAGGTAATGTCAGGTGCAGTTGGTAATTATTATAACTATTAACTTTTTTTTTCCTAATCATAAAAGGCTATATAGAAAATATATAACATATATATATATATAAATAAATAAATTATATATATATATATATATATATATATATATATATATATATACACATATACACACACATATATATATATATATATTTTTTTTTATTTATTCTTTTTTTAATTATATACATAAAAAAATATATGTTACCATATATATATATATATATATATATATATATATATGTAAAGGTACTTTTTATATATATATATATATATATATATATATATATATATATATATATAAATATATATACTATGTATATATATATATATATATATATATTTACATTTACAAATCTGAAGATGGATATGTATAAGGAGAAGCATTTAAAGTCTAAGCAAATAGGCAACATATTGTGATGCAAACTGGACCCTAAAATTTGTGTCTTTAAGCCTGTCGAAAAGATTTAAAGCTCAAGTTTTGGCCTTCCTTGGTTCCTCCTTTCCCCCCTCATCAACATTCTAATGGAAATTTTAAATAAAAATGTTCTATTTCATTTCATACCGAATTTTAAATCCAATATATATATTATTTTTTTAAATTTATTTACACTTTTTTTTTAAATTATATACATAAAAAAATATATGTTACTATATATATATATATATATATATATATATATATATATATATATATATAGTAACATATATATTTTTATGTATATATATATATATATATACACATATATAAAATATATACGGTGTGTATATATATATATATATATATATATTTACATTTACAAATCTGAAGATGGATATGTATAAGGAGAAACACTGCAGTCTAAGCAAATAGGCAACATATTGTGATGCAAACTGGACCCTAAAATTGGTGTCATTAAGCCTGTCGGAAAGATTTAAAGCTCAAGTTTTTTCCTTCCCTGGTTCCTCCTTTCCCCCCTCATCAACATTCTAATGGAATTTTAAATAAAAATGTCCTATTTCATTTCATACCGAATTTTAAACCCAATGATTACATTACTAGATTTCTTTACTTCTCTATGCAACTGAGGCAGATCAGAGCTGGTGGGAGGGGCAAGCAGGGTGCTGTACATAGCAATTTTGAAAACATCACAGCACCCTTCCTCAGGACTTTTCTCAAGAGTCTTCAAACATGATGCATGCAGTGGAATGGTTCCTGGGGGATCTTATGCAAATATCCAAAGGTCTTGATAAGTGTTTGGCCCTATATAACATGCACAAATGAGGCCTCCATGACTGAAAGAACTGATATCCAGTCAATTAAAAGGGGTGGGCCAAGGACATCCAAGCTCGGTAGAAAAGTGCTAGACGATGATGAACATCCACAAGCTAGGACAAGAGGTGGGCACTAGCTGACTCCAGTCCAGGAGAGCAGCCTGTACACCTATGCAAGTGTGAAGGGAAGGCTGGAGTTCATCTTTAAGTGTTTGATCCTCCCCAAAACCAGTGTAGTTATAAAAAGCTTGAAAACCTAATATGAGCCATTTTCAGTTGTCACTGGGAGGGAATCCACAAAAAGCAATCTCCTCCGCCTCTGAGAGAGAGACAGATAGAGGTTTTGCCTGGAGTTTAGCTTTAAAGAGTCACCAACTGCAGGTAAAAATCACAGAAAATCTAAATTCTTCACATGCCTACTTTTTTTACTTTCCATAAATAATATTTATTGTTGTTGGGCCAATTCTCTAGTACAGCTTCCTCCCTCCTTGGATGTCATAGACCTCACTTCTTCTGGAAGTGTCTAATTATTGCCTGTTCCAAACTAGGTTCCATGGAATCCTAGGGTTCCTCCAGAAGTTACTAGGGGTTACTTGAGCTGTGTCTGACAGACTTTCAATTTTGATATTGCCTGCATAGTTCTGAGGCCAAGGCCAAAGTGCCAGCAGCATGACACCAATGGTCTTTTTTAGCTGTCTGGTCCCACTGACCACCAATGTAAGGGGCATTTTTTTCCCATTGACTCCCCCAATTAATTGGTTTTTACAAGGATTCTTCAAGAACCAAAAATTATGTCAAAGGTTCCACCATGGGCAAACAGGTTGAGAAAGGCTGCTATAGAGTGAGAGTCTACTGGGTCTGCTGACATTACATCCAAGATAGTGGTACCCAGCAGAAGCCTTGGGGTGTTTAGAAATCCATACAAAGGAGGCTTTCATAGGTGAATAGAATTCATAAAATATGGTAAATGCACATATAATCTTATTATCAGATCTACATCAGATTCCCAGAAGCCTATATCATAGATGCCAACTGTCCCAGATTTTCTAAGGCAGTCCCACATGTTAGACCTCAGTCTTGATAATTCTGAATCCTGGATGATGTCCCAAGATCAAGGTGTCACCTAATTTGAGTTACTGGACATGAGCAGTAACTCAATAAGGCATTTGCTATGGTGATCAAGGGCTCAAGTGGGCCATCCCCACATAATTGGAGGCAGGATTCAGCAAATCTAGTAAGTAGATAGAGTTTGGGTGGCAGCATCTGGTCATGGGATAAGCCTGAGGAAGGCTGTGGGTATGGGTAACTGTCTCTAGGAATCAGGACTAAAATGTTGGCAAGTATGATAAGTATGCATTATTGTAACATAGTCTGAAATATACAAGGTAAAGAAAGATGTGTTTACACATGGGCATCTGCAGGAAAGGGCCTGGAGGGGGACAAACCTCTTTCTCCCCCATGAATACCAGACCCAAAATTATCTGCTGGGGCTTATACTACCAGGATGAGAGCTTGTACTTTCGGTAATTATCTGGAGACCAGTTATCGAAGATTTAGTTGATGTTGCCCCTATAATGACTTCATCTGAAGACATACTTACATCTAAAAACTCGTATTTCATTTGTACTTGTATATTATTTTGATTTACCCATTTATCAAAAATAACATCCAACGTCTTCAGCGCACATTCCTAAAATGCCTACGACCACTTGAAATTCTATTAATAATATTATTTTGCGCAAAGCACTCCAATTCCCCCCAAAATCTTTTCAGTCTACATCTGACTGAATGCTCATTTACTGCTCGATAAAACTGGAGAGCCTCATCGGTGAATTGACATGAGAAAAACACCATCAACGGTTTCCTGCTAATATTCCTCCCCGATGTTAAGGGTTTCGAAAAAAAAGACTAGAAGTTCCTCAAAGAGCGTAGACTCTATTTTTGCATTAGAATAATTCCTTTTCTGGAATGATCATGGGGGTAGATCCTATCACAGAAAAAAAAAAGGAGAATATAAACAGGCAATTATTTGGGACTATTCGTTACAGTTCAATGTTTCTAAATGCGAACTAATACAGTTAGGGAAAATTAATCATCTGAGTACAATATTGGGGGTACCGTGTTGGCCCTGATTCCCCTCTTTAGATCTTTAGTTATCACAAGAGGTGTCCCCACTAGGAGGAAGGAGGTCCCGATTCTTCTATACAGATCTTTAGTTATCACTAGAGGGGTCCCCACCAGGAGGAAGGAGGTCCCGATTCTTCTATACAGATCTTTAGTTATCACTAGAGGGGTCCCCACCAGGAGGAAGGAGGTCTCGATTCTTCTATCCAGATCCTTAGTTATCACTAGAAGGGTCACCAGCAGGAGGAATGAGGTCCTTATCCCCCTATGGAGATCTTTAGTTATCACAAGAGGGGTCCCCACCAGGAGGAATGAGGTCCTTATCCCCCTATGGAGATCTTTAGTTATCACAAGAGGGGTCCCCACCAGGATGAAGGAGGTCCCAATTCTTCTATTCAGATCTTTAGTTATCACTAGAGGGGTCACCAGCAGGAGGATTGAGGTCCTTATCCCCCTATGGAGATCTTTAGTTATCACAAGAGGGATCACTAGCAGGAGGAAGGAGGTTCTGATTTCTCAATATAGATCTTTAGTTGTCACTAGAGTAAACCCCAGTGGGAGGAAGAAGGTCCTGATTCCCCTATATACTGTAGATCTTTAGTTTCCATTAGAGCATACAGCCTTAACCAAGGTTTCCATGGAACCCAAGGTTCTCCCAGAGTACAATATTGGGGGTACCTGATTCCCCTGATACCTGATTCCCCTCTTCAAATTTTTAAACATCACTAGAAGGGTCTCAGTTACAAGGAAAGAGGCCCTGATCCCTCTATATAGATCTTTAATTATCACTAGAGGAATCAAAAGCAGAAGGAAAGAGGTCCCTATTCCTCAATAAGGACCTTTAGTTATCACTGGAGAGATCACCAGCAGGAGGAAGGAGGTCCATATTCCCCCATATAGATCTATAGTTATCACTAGAGTAAGCCTCATTGGGAGGAAGGAGGTCCTGATTCCCCTATATAGAACTTTAGTTACCATTAGAGCATTCATTCTTAACCAAGGTTCCATGAAACCCTAGGGTTCCCACTGAGGTTGCTTAGGGTTCCTTGATTTGTGGCTGTTTCAAGTGCCATTTCGTGGTGTCTGCATAGTTTCTGGTCCAATAGCACTTGGTAGATCTTTTTAGCTGTTTGTAAGTGTGGCATTCTGTTCTTGACCTGATTGCTCTATATAAATCCTCAACTAGAGGGGTCACCAGCAAAAGGTCCTGATTCCTCTATATAGATCTTTATATCACTAGAGGGGTCACCAGCAGGAGGAAGGAGGTCCTGATTCTTCTATATAGATCTTTATATCACTAGAGGGGTCACCAGCAGGAGGAAGGAGGTCCTGATTCCTCTATATAGAACTTTATATCACTAGAGGGATAACCAGCAGGAGGACGAAATTCCTGATTCCTCTATGCAGCTCTTTAGTTATCACTAGAGGGATCATCAGCAGTTGGATAGAGGTCCTGATTCCTCTATATAGAGCTTTAGTTATCACTAGAGGGGTCACCAGCAGGAGGAAGGAGGCCCTGGTTCCTCTATATAGATCTTTAATTATCACAAGAGGGGTCACCAGCAGGAGGAAGGAGGTCCCTATTCCTCTCTATAGCTCTTTAGTTATCACTAGAGGGGTCACCAGCAGGAGGAAAGAGGTCCTGATTCCTCTCCATAGCTCTTTAGTTATCACTAGAGGGATCACCAGTGGTTGGAAAGAGGTCCTGGTTCCTCTATATAGATCTTTAATTATCACTAGAGGGATCACCAGCAGGAGGACAGAGGTCTTGACTCCTCTATATAGATCTTTATATCACTAGAGGGATCACCAGCAGGAGGACGGAGGTCCTGACTCCTCTATGTAGCTCTTTAGTTATCACTAGAGGGGTCACCAACAGTTGAAAAGAGGTCCTAGTTGCTCTATATAGATCTTTAGTTATCACAAGAGGGATCACCAGCAGGAGGAAGGAGGTCCTGATTCCTCTATATAGATCTTTATATCACTAGAGGGATCACCAGCAGGAGGAGGGATGTCCTGATTCCTCTCTATACTTCTTTATTTATCACTTGAGGGGTCGCCAGCAGGATGAAAGAGGTCCTGATTCTTCTCTATAGCTCTTTAGTTATCACTAGAGGGGTCACCAGTGGTTGGAAAGAGGTCCTGGTTCCTATATATAGATCTTTAGTTATCACTAGAGAGGTCACCAGCAGGAGGAAGGAGGTCCTGATTCCTCTATATAGATCTTTATATCACTAGAGGGATCTCCAGCAGGAGGAAGGAGGTCCTGATTCCTCTATATAGATCTTTATATCACTAGAGGGATCTCCAGCAGGAGGACAGAGGTCCTGACTCCTCTATATAGCTCTTTAGTGATCACTAGAGGGGTCACCAACGGTTGAAAAGAGGTCCTAGTTGCTCTATATAGATCTGTAGTTATCAAAAGAGGGGTCACCAGCAGGAGGACGGAGGTCCTGATTCCTATATATAGATCTTTATATCACTAGAGGGATCACCAGCAGGAGGAAGGAGGTCCTGATTCCTCTATATAGATCTTTATATCACTAGAGGGGTCACCAACAGTTGAAAAGAGGTCCTAGTTGCTCTATATAGATCTGTAGTTATCACTAGAGGGGTCACCAGCAGGAGGAAAGAGGTCCTGATTCCTCTCCATAGCTCTTTAGTTATCACTAGAGGGATCACCAGTGGTTGGAAAGAGGTCCTGGTTCCTCTATATAGATCTTTAATTATCACTAGAGGGATCACCAGCAGGAGGACGGAGGTCTTGACTCCTCTATATAGATCTTTATATCACTAGAGGGATCACCAGCAGGAGGACGGAGGTCCTGACTCCTCTATGTAGCTCTTTAGTTATCACTAGAGGGGTCACCAACAGTTGAAAAGAGGTCCTAGTTGCTCTATATAGATCTTTAGTTATCACAAGAGGGATCACCAGCAGGAGGAAGGAGGTCCTGATTCCTCTATATAGATCTTTATATCACTAGAGGGATCACCAGCAGGAGGAGGGATGTCCTGATTCCTCTCTATACTTCTTTATTTATCACTTGAGGGGTCGCCAGCAGGATGAAAGAGGTCCTGATTCTTCTCTATAGCTCTTTAGTTATCACTAGAGGGGTCACCAGTGGTTGGAAAGAGGTCCTGATTCCTCTATATAGATCTTTAGTTATCACTAGAGAGGTCACCAGCAGGAGGAAGGAGGTCCTGATTCCTCTATATAGATCTTTATATCACTAGAGGGATCTCCAGCAGGAGGAAGGAGGTCCTGATTCCTCTATATAGATCTTTATATCACTAGAGGGATCTCCAGCAGGAGGACGGAGGTCCTGACTCCTCTATATAGCTCTTTAGTGATCACTAGAGGGGTCACCAACGGTGGAAAAGAGGTCCTAGTTGCTCTATATAGATCTGTAGTTATCAAAAGAGGGGTCACCAGCAGGAGGACGGAGGTCCTGATTCCTATATATAGACCTTTATATCACTAGAGGGATCACCAGCAGGAGGATGGAGGTCCTGATTCCTATATATAGACCTTTATATCACTAGAGGGATCACCAGCAGGAGGAAGGAGGTCCTGATTCCTCTATATAGATCTTTATATCACTAGAGGGGTCACCAACGGTTGAAAAGAGGTCCTAGTTGCTCTATATAGATCTGTAGTTATCACTAGAGGGGTCACCAGCAGGAGGAAGGAGGTCCTGACTCCTCTATATAGATCTTTATATCACTAGAGGGGTCACCGGCAGGAGGAAGGAGGTCCTGATTCCTCTATATAGATCTTTTTATCACTAGAGGGGTCACCAACGGTTGAAAAGAGGTCCTAGTTGCTCTATATAGATCTGTAGTTATCACTAGAGGGGTCACCAGTGGTTGGAAAGAGGTCCTGGTTCCTATATATAGATCTTTAATTATCACTAGAGGGATCACCAGCAGGAGGACGGAGGCCTTGATTCCTATATATAAAAGTTCAAAACTAATCTTAGAAAGTATTATTTTACTGAAAGAGTAGTTGATGCTTGGAATGGACTTCCAGCAGAGGTAGTGAGTCGGTCCACAGTAAGTGAATGTACACATGCTCAGGGCAGCTCAGGGCAGCTCAGGACAGACATACTTCTATACTCAGATAAAAAAATGGGTAAAATAAACAATAAAACTGGGCAGACTCGATGGACCACTTTGTCTCTTTCTGCCGTCACTCTTCTATGTTTCCTAAAAGTGCACTCAAAAACAAATGATCACGGAAATGCATTTAAAGGATGTCTACCTTCCCAAGACTTTTCACTCTGCCATTGTTTTAATGCACCAAGCCAGCCTGCTGTGTAAAAACCTGATCTTCTGGGAACACCTAATCAAGTACTTTTGATTTTACAAGACAGATATTCCCAATTCCGCGGATCAAAGTCTCTCAGCAGTCTCATTATGTTCACCCCTGATCATTCAGAAATATAAAAAAGAATCATGTTCCCGTTCCACCCACTTTGAAGTTTACAGGAAGCACTGAATGCAAAGCGATGAAGTTCTAAATAAAATTTTAAAAATTAATAGTAAGAGCCTATCGTCCCGATGAGCAGCACTGTGGAAGCCTTTCTCAATCTGGCAGCACAGGATTATGGGAAATGTCTACAACAACCTGTTTAGGGTAAATTATGTGCATAGGGGTTAGCTAGTAGTAAAGTGGTTACAAACCCTTCCAGAATTGACATAGAATTTCTGAGCTCCAGAGTCAGGGGGTGGAGATCTGATGTCACACACAGCACAGCATAGAGCACAGAGCTGAGTGTAATCTGAGACCTGAGGGGGGAATGGGCACACCCCCTCTCTACACAGTCTCATAGGGAAACCTGGGGGTGGAGATCTGATGTCACACACAGCACAGCATAGAGCACAGAGCTAAGTGTAATCTGAGACCTGAGGGGGGAATGGGCACACCCCCTCTCTACACAGTCTCATAGGGAAACCTGGGGGTGGAGATCTGATGTCACACACAGCACAGCACAGAACGCACAGCTGAGTGTAATCTGAGACATGAGTGGGGGGAATGGACACACCCCTCTCTACACAGTCTATTAGGGAAACCTGGGGGTGGAGATCAAATGTCACACACAGCACAGCACAGAGCACACAGCTGAGTGTAATCTGAGACATGAGTGGGGGGATGGACACACCCCTCTCTACACAGTCTCATAGGGAAACCTGGGGGTGGAGATCAGATGTCACACACAGCACAGCACAGAGCACACAGCTGAGTGTAATATGAGACCTGAGGGGGGATGGTCACACCCCCTCTCTACACAGTCTCATAGGGAAACCTGGGGGTGGAGATCAGATGTAACACACAGCACAGCATAGAGCACACAGCTGAGTGTAATCTGAGACATGAGTGGGGGGAATGGACACACCCCTCTCTACACAGTCTCATAGGGAAACCTGGGGGTGGAGATCAGATGTCACACACAGCACAGCATAGAGCAGGGAGCTGAGTGTAACCTGAGACCTGAGTGAAGGGAATGGACACACACCCTCTGAACAGTCTCATAGGGAAACCTGGGGGCGGAGATCAGATGTCACACACAGCACAGCATAGAGCAGGGAGCTGAGTGTAACCTGAGTGAAGGGAATGGACACACCCCCTCTAAACAGTCTCATAGGGAAACCTGTAATAATAAATAAAATAATAAACCTGGGGGTGGGGTTCTGATGTCACACATAACAGAGCATAGAGCAGGGAGCTGAGTGTAACCTGAGACCTGAGTGAAGGGAATGGACATACGCTTCTCTAAACAGTCTCATAGGGAAACCTGGGGGGGATCAGATATTACACACAGCACAGCAGAGAGCAGGGAGCTGAGTGTAACATGAGACCTGAGTGAAGGGAATGGACACACGCCCCTCTACATAATCTCATAGGTAAACCTGGGGGTGGGAATCTGATGTTACACACAACACAGCATAGAGCAAGAAGCTGAGTGTAACCTGAGACCTGAGTGAAGGGAATGGATACACCCCCTTCTACACAGTCTCATAGGGAAACCTTCACAACTGAGGCTGTCAATCACCTGCTGGAATTGTCTCCTGAGATTGCTTGGTGTCAGCATAGACTGTCAGGAGTGATTTATGCAGATAGCAGAGGAATGAGACTGCTGACAGAAATCACATTCAGTGCTGCTGGGTTGAGGCAAGTACACACTATGTAGGGATATGCTTTGTTCATTTTTCGTTTCAGGTTTACAGACACTTTAATGTCAGGGATTGAAGGGTTTCATTTAAAATCGACCTTTCAGTAACTTTACAAATCTGCATGAATACATTTCTAATATGCAACGGTAATGTTGCTTTGCCTAGGCTGAGATGAGGTCATCATTCTGCTGCAGGCAGGAGAAGGCATTTCCTCAGTCTCCTTTCCCCCAGGTGATCAGACTGCAACATTGTAACTGTGCAGCAAGTCACAAGGTGATGGGATGCTGCATTTGTACACACAGCCAAGAACTGCACAGGCACCAGGATTTACATGACGGTGTCATCTCTGAGCCGGCATCTCAGTCCAGGAAATAGACGTTGACCCTGCATGATGCCGGGACAGTGTCCACTGTGCCCAGCTGGGAGTTAGTTGCCAGCTAAAGTGGTTGTAAACCCTTCCATATACCCAGTGAAGTGACTGGCCTCAGGTGAAATGAAAAACAAAATCCTCTTACATAAGTTGTACCTGTTTATCTGTAGCATTCTCTTCTCTACACCTATTCAAAGTGCATGCAGAATTTATACAGCTTGCCTGAGCTGTCCAAAAAAAAAAGGGGGCAGAGAGCTCAGTGAGGAGAACTCTGAGAGTTAATTGGAGGGAATAGACACACCTCTCTTCACCGACAGCACAGAGGAACAGAGCTGAAGTTGTCAATCACAGGCTGTGTGCTGTAGCTCTCTCCCGTCACCTTTTTTCTCTCTGTGTCAGGAAAACTTGTCAGAAGTGACTCATGCTGATAGCAGAGGAAGGAGGCAGCAGACAGAAATGACACTTAGTGCTCTGGACTGAGACAAGTACACACTATAGAGGGATGTGCTTTGTTCATATTTCACAGTATGTAAACCCCAACAATGAACTTCTCCTAATTGCTCCCTATTGGTCTGTGAAATGTACAGTTGAAAGCATATCAGTGTAGTTTACAGCCACTTTAAGAGACTTCAGCCTTGATGCAAGCAGTGGGCCGGCTCTTGGGAGGAGTTATGCAAATATCCAAAACGCCTTGATGGTGTCAGTGAAAGTCTGGAGGAGTGGTGGTTTCTAGGCCGGCTGTATTTGCTGAAGTAACACCCACATGTGATGCTGAGCCTCCATGATCGATAGCACTGAAATCCAATGAATGAAAGGGATGGGGCCAGGGACAGCCAGGATGGGGAGGAGAGGGCTAGATGATGCTGGATGTCCTCCAGCCAGAACATGACTTGCTGCAGCTTCTAATGCACATTGTGAGAAGCTCACAGTGTGCAGTGAAATCAGAGTAAGCCGTTTCAGTCCAGGAGAGGAGCCGGTACAACTGTACCAGACCGGAGGGGAGGCCGGAGGTCAGCTTTCACTATGCAGAGTGTACGAAGACGATTATTATTGCGCTGCCCTGGTTTAGAATATCTGCGGAAAGTGTTCAAAGGTGGATTTACCCTTCAAATCTCCTCTCCATGACTCTGTCGGAGCAGATTATGACATTTCTTAATGCACTTTTTCTTGCCAAAACCGACTCTTTTCAGAGCTATCTCTTTCCATGAAAATAATTGGACTGACTCTTGGCTGGAAGTCTGGTCTCGGGTGGCCGTTTTATTACATCCCTCCTCCATATCTCTGTCCTATATCAGTCTAATCTCCTTCATCCCTCTCCGCAGAGCCTCCTCCTCCCCTACAGCACATAGAAACCCCAATCACTAAAGTCTCACGGAAGCTTCCACACGCCAATGTCATTCCAAAAGTCATGTTCCAGATTTAGAATTCTCCAGCCCTTACTAACAAAAAAAAATCCCTGGTGATCCTGCCATGAAAGTCCTTGTTCAGGCACTTCCTGTAATGACAACACTCTGTCCCAATTGTTTTCTTGCGTTGTCAGGCTCCTGATGGAGACTACATGTGGCCATCTGATGTCACACACGGCACAGCGTAGAGCGGGGAGCTGAGTGTAATATGAGACTTGAGTGGAAGGAATGGCCACACACCCCCATCTACACAGTTTCATAGGGAAGCCTGGGGGTGGGGATCTGATGTCACACATAGCACAGCATAGAGCGGAGAGCTGAGTGTAATATGAGACCTGAGTGGAAGGAATGAGCACACCCATGTCTATACAGTCTCATAGGGGAATCTGGGAGTGCGGATCTGATGTCACACACAGCACAGCATAGAGCTGAGAGCTGAGTTTAATATGAGACCTGAGAGGAAGGAATGGACACCCCCCATCTACGCAGTCTCATGAGGAAACCTGGGGGTGGGGATCTGATGTCACATGCAGCACAGCATAGAGCGGGGAGCTGAGTGTAATATGAGACCTGAGTGGAGGGAATGGACACACCCCTGTCTATGCAGTCTCATAAGGAAACCTGGGTGTCAGGGTCTGGTGTCACACACAGCACAGCATAGAGCTGGGATCTGAATGTAATATGAGACCTGAGTGGAAGGAATGGACACACACTCATCTATGCAGTCTCATAAGGAAACCTGGGGTGGGATCTGATGTCTATACAGTCTCATAGGGGAATCTGGGAGTGCGGATCTGATGTCACACACAGCACAGCATAGAGCTGAGAGCTGAGTTTAATATGAGACCTGAGAGGAAGGAATGGACACCCCCCATCTACGCAGTCTCATGAGGAAACCTGGGGGTGGGGATCTGATGTCACATGCAGCACAGCATAGAGCGGGGAGCTGAGTGTAATATGAGACCTGAGTGAAGGGGATGGACACACCCCTGTCTATGCAGTCTCATAGGGAAACCTGGGGGTGGGGATCTGATGTCACACACAGCACAGCATAGAGCAGGGACTGAGTGTAATATGAGACCTGAGTGGAGGAAATGGACACACCCCTGTCTACGTAGTCTCATAGGGAAACCCAGGGGTGGGGATCTGATGTCACACTCAGCACAGCATAGAGCGGGGGTGGTATCAAAAGTTTTCCATTTTTCTATAATAAAATACTTGTTTTTATCTCTCATTTCATCTCATTGCTGCTGACCTCCCACAGCCACTTCCTTTCTACACGCACACCAATGCAGGCTACATGGCATTGCTCAAAGCAGGTCTACCAATGGTGACAACAGTTGACACTTTGTTCTAACTTGCTGTCCGTGATAAAATAGCAGATGTGGTAACGCACGTGGTCGGAACAGCACCAGTTGCACAGCTCCCGATGTACACAGGATGACACACTGATTTATGAAGGTTGGTGCTCCATGTGACTGTGCGTGCAGACTAGTGCTGCCATCTGTTGGCGTGTTACAAAACTAATCTCAAAACTTTCTGATACCACCTCGAATGAGACCTGAGTGGAGGGAATGGACCTTCCCCCTTGTCTATGCAGTCTCATAGGGAAACCTGCACAACTGAAGCAGTCAATCGCCATCTGTGTGCTGGGGGGGGGGTGTTTTTCAACAGGCATGGTCAGCTGTTGTCACCATTGGTAAGCCCGTTCTGAGCAATGTTCTACTTTTTTTTTCTGCAACTGGAACTGCAAGTATTGATGTGAACTATGACATTGACAACCATATCACCTACTTTCTGTGCTTTTTGGATGCAGAAAAAAAGCAACTGAAACACATGGAGTGTGAATTGGTCCTAAAACAGACAGAGAGACGGTGACCTATCACCTCCCAGCTGTCCCTCCACATACATTATATCGCCAAAAGTATTGGGCCCGCCCTCCAAATCATGTGATTCAGGTGTTCCAATCCCCTCCAAATCATGTGATTCAGGTGCTCCAATCCCCTCCATGGACACAGGTGTATACAATCATCCCCTAGGCATGCAGACTGCTTCTACAAACATTGGTGAAAGAATGGGTCGCTCTCAGGAGCTCAGTGACTCCAAGCGTGGTCCCGTGATAGGTGGTCACCTGTGCAATAAGTCCATCCGTGACATTTCCTGGCTACTAAATATTCCACGCTCAACTGTTAGTGGGATTATAACAAAGTGGAAGCCACTGGGAACAACAGCCACTCAGCCACCAAGTGGTAGGCCACGTCACATGACAGAGCGGGGACAGCGCATGCTGAAGCGCACAGTGCGCAGAAGTCACCAACTGTCTGCAGAGTCAATAGCTAAAGACCTCCAAACTTGGTGTGGCCTTCAGATGAGCCCAACAACAGTGTGTAGAGAGCTTCATGGAATGGGTTTCCATGGCCGAGCAGCTGCATCCAAGCCTTCCAACACCAAGTGCAATGCAAAGTGCCGGATGCCGTGATGAAAAGCACGCCGCCACTGGACTCTAGAGCAGTGGAGACGTGTTCTCTGGAGTGACCAATCACGCTTCTCTGTCTGGCAATCCGATGGACGTGTCTGGGTTTGGTGGTTGCCAGGAGAACGGTACTTGCCTGACTGCATTGTGCCAAGTGTAAAGTTTGGCGGAGGGGGGATTATGGTGTTGGATTGTTTTTCAGGGGTTGGGCTTGGCCCCCTAGTTCCAGTGAAGGGAACTCTTAAGGCGTCATTTTGGACAACTTTGTGGGAAGAGTTTGGGGGTGGCCCTTTCCTGTTCCAACATGACTGCACTCCAGTGCACAAAGCAAGGTCCATAAAGACATGGAGGAGCCAGTTTGGGGTGGAGGAACTTGACTGGCCTGACCTCAACCCCATAGAACACCTTTGGGATGAATTAGAGCGGAGACTGCGAGCCAGGCCCCCTCCCCCGACATCAGTGCCTGACCTCACAAATGTGCTTCTGGAAGAATGGTCCAACCTTTCCATAGACCTTGTGGACGGCCTTCCCAGAAGAGTTGAAGCTGTTATAGCTGCAAAGGGCGGGGCCAACTCAATATTGAACCCTACGGACTAAGACTGGGAGGCCATTAACCTCTTGGCATTGGCTGAACGCAAATGTGTGGCCTCCCGGCGTCTGGGCCTAGATGCTGAGCGGCCGCACATTTGCGTTCTTTTGAAAAAAAAAAAAAACATATAGCGCGTGCCCTGCACGGTACTCACGGAAAGGTCCCGATCTCCTCTTTTGATTGGGACCTTTCCCGATCATGTGACCGCCGTGACGGAGTGTCACGGCGGTCACATGATCCTAAACCTAAACCCCGCCTCCCGGCTTCTGAAACCCTTAAAGGGCCGGAAGATGCAGGCGCCAAAGGGGTTAAAGTCCATGTGCGTGGAAAGGCCGGCAGCCCAATATTGAACCCTACGGACTAAGACTGGGGGGCCATTACAGTTCATGTGCGTGGAAGGGCCGGCAGCCCAATATTGAACCCTACGGATAAAGACTGAGAGTCCGTTAAAGTCCATGTGCGTGGAAAGGCCGGCAGCCCAGTATTGAACCCTACGGACTAAGACTGGGAGGACATTAAAATCCATGTGCGTGGAAAGGCAGGCGGCCCAATATTGAACCCTATGGAATAAGACTGGGGGGCCATTAAAGTTCATGTGCGTGTAAAGGCCGGCAGCCCAAAATTGAACCCTACGGACTAAGACTGGGAGTCCATTAAAGGTCATGTGTGTGGAAAGGCCGGCAGCCCAATATTGAACCCTATGGACTAAGACTGGGAGTCCATTAAAGGTCATGTGTGTGGAAAGGCCGGCAGCCCAATATTGAACCCTACGGACTAAGACTGGGAGCCCTTAAAGTCCACGTGCGTGGAAAGGCAGGCAGCCCAATATTGAACCCTACGGACTAAGACTGGGGGCCATTAACGTTCATGTGTGTGGAAAGGCCGGCAGCCCAATATTGAACCCTACGGATTAAGACTGGGAGGCCATTAGAGTTCATGTGCGTGGAAAGGCCGGAAGCCCAATATTGAACCCTATGGACTAAGACTGGGATGCCATTAGAGTTCATGTGCGTGGAAAGGCCGGAAGCCCAATATTGAACCCTATGGACTAAGACTGGAGGCCATTAAAGTCCATGTGCGTGGAAAGGCAGGCAGCCCAATATTGAACCCTATGGACTAAGACTGGGATGCCATTAGAGTTCATGTGCGTGGAAAGGCCGGAAGCCCAATATTGAACCCTATGGACTAAGACTGGAGGCCATTAAAGTCCATGTACGTGGAAAGGCCGACGGCCCAATACTTTTATCAACATAGTGTACTTTTCTGATTGGCAGAAAGAACCAGTTGAAAGTATGAACAAGCCCTACGGCCATCATTATCAGGGACGACACGTGCAACTGGGGGGGGGGGTAACAGCTGCGAATCCGTCCAAAAGCCCCGTAATAAAAACATCTCTGCCAACCATTATTCTCGCATTACAGGCGCAATTTCAGGCAAGAATGTGAGAAAGTAAACGTGATCACCATTAAAAAAAAAAAAAATTGGAAATTCTTTTTTTTTTTTAATATATTTATCACATCATTTATTTTTTTGTTCTTTTTTCCGCACATTTCTAATTCCTATAGACATCACAAGACGAGCCCATGGAGCCTCGGTTTTTTTCCTTTTCCCCCCCTGGAATCCTCCGTCTTGTCCAGGGCCTGTAGGTGGCGCTCACGTCGCACGGCTTTTGTTTCTCCGGCCGTTACAATGAAAACATTAATTTGCCATGAGATAATTTTTGACGTAAATGTAAAATGGTGCCCATTCGAACTCAGTAATGAAGCATGGTGCATTTCTGCGGCTCCTAATTTGACTAGTTAAATGACTCCATTACGTGTCTAACAGACAGAAGCAAATAATTTCTGGTCAATAGCTGCTCACTTATCCATATCATTTTACTCTCAAAATAAAAGTCTGTTGCCCACCATTCCTTTTGTCTTTATCATTAAGACAATTAAGGCGAATTTTCAGGGGATGCAAAACGCGTCGGTTCAATCATGATCTGGATGATAATCCTTAAATAGCTCGAAACCGAAATATTCCGCGCCGCGTTCCGCGCTGATGTGATTTATGGTTTTGTTTTTTGACGCCGTAATTAAAGGGGTCAGAACAACCGAAAGACGAGAGTCGGGTTTTAGGTAGACGCATATATATTGGCGACTTATCCTCGGTTTCTTTAACCTCTTCACGCCGGCCGAACGCAAATGTGTGGGCTACCGGCGTCTGGGCCTAGAGGTCGAGCGGCCGCACATTTGCATTCAATATACAAAATACATATGTGCTGAGAGCGCGCACCCTGCTCACTCCCAGCACACATGTACGGTACTCACCGAAAGGTCCCGGTCTCCTCTTGCGATCGGGACCTTTCCCGATCATGTGACCGCCATGACATGACACTAAGCCCCGTCCCACCCACCTCCCAGTGCAGAAACTCCTCTTCACGCAGGGACTATCCGGCGTGAAGGGGTTAAAAAAGAACATATGTGCCGAGAGCGCGCGCCCTGCACGCTCCCAGCACACATGTACCATACTCACCGAAAGGTCCCAGTCTCCTCTTGCGATCGGGACATTCCCCAATCATGTGACCGCCGTGACATGACACTAAGCCCCACCTCGTCCCGCCCACCTCCCGGCGCAGAAACTCCTCTTCACGCCGGGACGTTCTGGCGTGAAGGGGTTAAAAAAGGACATATGTGCCGAGATCGCGCGCCCTGCATGCTCCCAGCACACATGTACGGTACTCAACAAAAGGTCCCGGTCTCCTCTTGCGATCGGGACCTTTCCCGATCATGTGACCGTCGTGACATGACACTATGCCCCACCTCGTCCCGCCCACCTCCCGGCACAGAAACTCCTCTTCATGCCGGGACGTTCTGGCGTGAAGGGGTTAAAAAAGGACATATGTGCCGAGATCGCGCGCCCTGCACGCTCCCAGCACACATGTACGGTACTCACTGAAAGGTCCCGGTCTCCTCTTGCGATCGGGACCTTTCCCGATTATGTGACCGTCGTGACATGACACTATGCCCCACCTCGTCCCGCCCACCTCCCGGCACAGAAACTCCTCTTCATGCCGGGACGTTCTGGCGTGAAGGGGTTAAAAAAGGACATATGTGCCGAGATCGCGCGCCCTGCACGCTCCCAGCACACATGTACGGTACTCACTGAAAGGTCCCGGTCTCCTCTTGCGATCGGGACCTTTCCCGATCATATGACCGTCATGACATGACACTATGCCCCACCTCGTCCCGCCCACCTCCCGGCACAGAAACTCCTCTTCATGCCGGGACGTTCTGGCGTGAAGGGGTTAAAAAAGGACATATGTGCCGAGATCGCGCGCCCTGCACGCTCCCAGCACACATGTACGGTACTCACTGAAAGGTCCCGGTCTCCTCTTGCGATCGGGACCTTTCCTGATCATGTGACCGCCATGACATGACACTAAGCCCCACCCCGTCCCACCCACCTCCCGCCGCAGAAACTGCTTTTCAAGCCGGGACGATCCAGCGTGAAGGGGTTAAAAAAAGACATATGTGCCGAAAGCGCGCACCCTGCACACTCCCAGCACACATGTACGGTACTCATCCAAAGGTCCCGGTCTCCTCTTGCGATCGGGACCTTTCCCGATCATGTGATCGTCGTGACATGACACTTAGCCCCGCCTCGTCCCACCCACCTCCCAGCGCAGAAACTCCTCTTCACGCAGAGACTATCCGGCGTGAAGGGGTTAAAAAAGGACATATGTGCCAAGAGCACGCGCCCTGCACACTCCTAGCACACATGTACGGTACTCACCGAAAGGTCCCGGTCTCCTCTTGTGATCGGGACCTTTCCCGATCATGTGACCGTCGTGACATGACACTTAGCCCCGCCCCGTCCCACCCACCTCCTGGCACAGAAACTCCTCTTCACGCAGGGACGATCTGGCGTGAAGGGGTTAAAAAAGGACATATGTGCCGAGATCGCGCGCCCTGCACGCTCCCAGAACACATGTACGGTACTCACCGAAAGGTCCCAATCTCCTCTTTCTATCCGATCGATGGACAGTTCGATCAAAACCATCTTCAAACAATCAAATAGAAATAACTTCCCTATTGGCAGATCGATCGGCCAGAAGGGAATATTATTGATCGTTTTGCATCAATCAGCAGCACTGGGATGTGACAACCGTATTTCGATTGATCAGATTATGAGATCACATGGCGGGCAAAGCCAATAACTAATAATAACTAAGTGATATCAAAGCTCAATTATCGATCGAAATCCACTTCCCTGTGTGCGGCATATCTAAGGAATGAGTTGTAGAATATATCGGCGACTTATTCTCGGTTTCTTTAACCTCTTCATGCTGGCCGAATGCAAATGTGCGGCCTAGACGCCGAGCGGCCGCACATTTGCGTTCAATATACAAAATACATATGTGCTGAGAGCACGCACCCTGCTCGCTCCCAGCACACATATACGGTACTCATCAAAAGGTCCCGATCTCCTCTTGCGATCGGGACCTTTCCCGATCGTGTGACTGCCATGACATGACACTAAGCCCCACCCCATCCCACCCACCTCCCAGCGCAGAAACTCCTCTTCACACCAGGACGATCCAGCGTGAAGGGGTTAAAAAAGGACATATGTGCCGAAAGCGCACCCTGCACGCTCCCAGCACACATGTACGGTACTCACCGAAAGGTCCCGATCTCCTCTTGCGACCTTAAACCCCGCGCCCTGTGCACTCCCAGCCAGGGGCGGACTGACCATTTGGAAACTCGTGCACTGCCCGAAGGCCCAGGGTCAGTAAGGGGCCCCATGAGATGCCCCTGGTACCTTTCATAGGCTTTTTTGGGTGTGGTTTGAGTGTGTGGGCGAGGATACACGGGCCCCATGATCCCCTATTGCCCGGAGTTCCCATGAGTTGTCAGTCCGACCCTGTTCCCAGCACACACGTCCGGTACTCACGGAAAGGTCCCGATCTCCTCTTTCGATCGGGACCTTTCCCGATCATGTGGTCACATGACCCTAAACCCCGCCCCGCCTCCCGGCTTCTGAAACACTTAAAGGGCTGGGAGGTGCCGGCGTGAAGGGGTTAAACGCTTGCCCTCCAGAGGATGACCCCCCCCTTCCTAACCAGGCCATTTTTTGCGTTACGCCGCTGCGTTATTTTAACTGACAATTGCACGGTCATGCGACGCTGCACCCAAATGACATTTACGTCCCCCAAAATTAGCCGCACGAGGTTGTCTAACTCCTCCCACTCTGCGGAGAACATGGATATAGAGCTGGGAGCCATGAACGGCTGTAGGGTCTGTAGGGTCATTCGGCATTCCCGCAGCTACTCGCCACCGAAAAATGGTGTCAGTGGGAGGAATAGTGCCCCATCATTGGTGTCAGTGGGAGGAATAGTGCCCCATCATTGGTATCAGTGGAAGGAATAGTGCCCCATCATTGGTATCAGTGGGAGGAATAGTGCCCCATCATTGGTATCAGTGGGAGGAATAGTGCCCCATCATTGGTGTCAGCGAGAGGAATAGTGCCCCATCATTGGTGTCAGTGGGAGGAATAGTGCTCCATCATTGGTGTCAGTGGGAGGAATAGTGCTCCATCATTGGTGTCAGTGGGAGGAATAGTGCCCCATCATTGGTGTCAGTGGGAGGAATAGTGCTCCATCATTGGTGTCAGTGGGAGGAATAGTGCCCCATCATTGGTGTCAGTGGGAGGAATAGTGCCCCATCATTGGTATCAGTGGGAGGAATAGTGCTCCATCATTGGTGTCAGTGGGAGGAATAGTGCTCCATCATTGGTATCAGTGGGAGGAATAGTACCCCATCATAGGTGTCAGTGGGAGGAATAGTGTCCCATCATTGGTGTCAGTGGGAGGAATAGTGCCCCATCATTGGTATCAGTGGGAGGAATAGTACCCCATCATAGGTGTCAGTGGGAGGAATAGTGTCCCATCATTGGTGTCAGTGGGAGGAATAGTGCCCCATCATTGGTATCAGCGAGGTGAATAGTGTCCCATCATTGGTGTCAGTGGGAGGAATAGTGTCCCATCATTGGTGTCAGTGGGAGAAATAGTGCCCCATCATTGGTATCAGCGAGAGGAATAGTGCCCCATCATTGGTATCAGTGGGAGGAATAGTGCCCCATCATTGGTGTCAGTGGGAGGAATAGTGCCCCATCATTGGTGTCAGTGGGAGGAATAGTGTCCCATCATTGGTATCAGCGAGAGGAATAGTGTCCCATCATTGGTGTCAGTTGGAGGAATAGTGTCCCATCATTGGTGTCAGTGGGAGAAATAGTGCCCCATCATTGGTATCAGCGAGAGGAATAGTGTCCCATCATTGGTATCAGCGAGAGGAATAGTGTCCCATCATTGGTGTCAGTTGGAGGAATAGTGTCCCATCATTGGTGTCAGTGGGAGAAATAGTGCCCCATCATTGGTATCAGCGAGAGGAATAGTGCCCCATCATTGGTGGCAGTGGGAGGAACAGTGCTCCATCATTGGTGTCAGTGGGAGGAATACTGCCCTATTGTTGGTATCAGTGGGAGGAATAGTGCCCCATCATTGGTGTCAATGGGAAGAATAGTGCCCCATCAATGGTGTCACTGGGAAGAATAGTGCCCCATCAATGGTGTCACTGGGAAGAATAGTGCCCCAAGGGCCAGCTAAAGGCAAGCAAAGGGCGGCAATTTGGAAACAACAGGTTTAGAAAATAATTTGCTTTCTCCGGAGTTCAGCTTTAACTTCTCCAAACTGGAACTGAAGAGTTCCTCGAAGGCTCCAGCAAAGCGGCTCGTGGATTACGGAAAGCTCTGCAAACCTTTGCTGTGCACACGGCTCCCCTACAAGCCGAACGGAGATCTAAAGACAATTGTTTTATTTGTTGTTCCTTTAGGACAGAGTAATGGAGGGTTATAATATTTCCTGCCATCACTGGGGAGATTTCCCTTCACTTCCTGTCCCATAGCTCCAACAGGAAGTGGGAGGAAGTCCCTCCAAAGTCAGGAAACCCCAGGTTGTCACCAGAACTAGTGTCCCCATTGGAAGACTTTCCATCTGTTCCTGTTCTGGTGACAACTCAAACGATTTTCTAAATAATCTCCAGTCCTGGTCACTCGATCGCCGGGGCCAATAGAGAGGGTGAATCCAGCCAGCGGGGTCACGAAGAGCAAAATAAACTCACAGGTTGATAGGATACGTGGCCCTCGTGTGCATGTGGGATAGGGACCTTAGATTGTAAGCTCTTGAGGGCAGGGACCAGGGGTGGACTGACCATTCAAGCACTCAGGCACTGCCCGAGGGCCCGGGGTCAGTAGGGGGCCCCATGAGATGCCCCTGGTACCTTTTATAGGCTTTTTTGGGTGTGTTTTGAGTGTGGGCAAGGACACAGGGGCCCCATGATCCTCAATTGCCCGGGGGCCCCATGAGTTGTCAGTCCGCCCCTGGCAGGGACTGATATGAATGTAAAGTGCTATATAAATACCTGTAATACGAATAGCGAATAGATTATTTTAACCCCCCCTTGCTTATCCCCCCTTGTTTGCGGAACCCCACATTACCGAATTCTCATAGTGGCTTCGATTTTTCTATCCGATCGATGGACGGATCAAAACCATCTGCAAACAATCAAATAGAAATAACTTCCCTGTTGGCAGATCGATCGGCCAGAAGGGAATATTATTGATCGTTTTGCATCAATCAGCAGCACTGGGATGTGACAACCGTATTTCGATTGATCAGATTATGAGATCACATGGCGGGCAAAGCCAATAACTAATAATAACTAAGTGATATCAAAGCTCAATTATCGATCGAAATCCACTTCCCTGTGTGCGGCATATCGAAGGAATGAGTTGTAGACTATAGATCAATTATTCCTCTTGGAAGAGATCGATTGGCAAAATTGATCATTTATCGATGAGTTGTCTGGGCTCAGTTTCAATCAGGTTCGATCAAATGCAGCCGATCGGCCAGGACGGAATGTTAGCGAGCGTTTTCCATTGATCGGCAACACTGAGAAACTTTGCTCATGGTATTTTGATTGATCGCTTTCGAAAATTGCATGGTGGAAACAGAGGTTCAATCGAGTAAACGTATCTTAACTATTGATCGAAATCCAATTATTTATGGTCATTGATTACTATAGCATCTTAACTATTGATCACAGTCCAATTATTTATAATTAATTACAAAAGTATCTTAACTATTGATCAAAATCCAATTGCTTATGATCATTGATTACCATAGTATCTTAACTATTGATCAATATCCAATTATTTATGGTCATTGATTACCATAGTATCTTAACTACTGATCACAATCCAATTGCTTATGATCAAGGATTACCATAGTATCTTAACTATTGATCAATATCCAATTATTAATCATTAATTACAATAGTATCTTAACTATTGATAAATATCCAATTATTTATGATCATTGATTACCATAGTATCTTAACTATTGATCAAAATCCAAATATTTGAGATAATTAATTATGATAGTATATTAACTATTGATTGAAATCCAATTATTTATGATAATTGATTACTATGGTATCTTAACTATTGATCAAAATCCAAATATTTGAGATAATTAATTATGATAGTATCTTAACTATTGATAAATATCCAATTATTTATGATCATTGATTACCATAGTATCTTAACTATTGATCAAAATCCAAGTATTTGAGATAATTAATTATGATAGTATATTAACTATTGATTGAAATCCAATTATTTATGATCATTGATTACTATGGTATCTTAACTATTGATTGAAATCCAATTATTTATGATTATTGATTACCACAATATCTTAACTATTGATCACAATGCAAGTATTTGTGATCATTAATTATGTAATTTAACTATTGATCGAAATCCAATTATTTATGATCATTGATTACCATGGTATCTTAACTATTGATCACAATCCAATTATTTGAGATAATTAATTATGATAGAATCTTAACTATTAATCGAAATGCAATTATTTATCATTAATTACAATAGTATTTTAACTATTGATCGAAACCCAATTATTTATGACCATTGATTACTACGGTATCTTAACTATTGATCGCAATCCAAATATTTGTGATAAATAATTACGGTAGTATCTTAATGATTGATTGATATCCAATTATTTATCATTAATTACGATAGTATCTTAACTATTGATCGGTATCCAATTATTTGAGATAATTAATTATGATAGTATCTTAACTATTGATCAAAATCCAATTATTTATGATCAATGGTTACCATAGTATCTTAACTATTGATCAAAATCCAATTATTTATGATCATTAGTTACCATAGTATCTTAACTATTGATCAAAATCCAATTATTTATGATTATTACTTACAATAGTATCTAAACTATTGATCGAAATCCAATTATTTGTCATTAATTACAATATTAGCTTAACTATTAATTAAAATCCAGTGAATTATGATCATTAATTACAATAGTATCTTAGCTATTGATCAAAATCCAATTATTTGAGAAAACTAATTATGATAGTATCTTGAATATTGATTGAAATCGAATTATTTATGCTCAGTATGATAGTATCTTAACTATTGATCGAAGTCCAGTTATTTATGAGCATTAATTCTGATAGTGTCTTAACTAATGATCGAAATCCAATCATTTATGATAATTAATTACGATAATATCTTAACTATTGATTGAAATCCAATTATTTATCATTAATTACAATAATATCTTAACTATTGATCAAAATCAAATTATTTGTGACCGTAATTGTGAGAGTATTTTAACTATTGATTAAAATCCAAGTATTTGTGATCACTAATTACGATAGTATCTGAACTATTGATCAAAATTCACTTCCCCGCATGTGACATTTTTTTCCTGTTGGAAAAGGTGGACCGGAAGAGAAATTGATAATTTATCGAAGTGTGTATGGCCGCTATAAATACTGGCAATCAGATTTTGAAAACCCAGAAATACAATGCCGGCATGAGACCCAAACAGCCGGAATCTTTATCGCTTTGTTTTGCCGCTGTACAGGAAAACATTTGTCCGAAAAAATTCAGCTCTGTACTGAAGGGCATCAACTGCATTAAATTTACTTTCTAAAATGTCATAAGGCAATTGAGTTACCACTAAGAAACAATAATTGCTGCGATAATGCTGCGTAAATGGGTTTTCTTTCCTTCCTGAAACAAACAGCGATACAATGTATCACTTTACACACATTGCATGCATATTAGGGGGGCCCCAGCTGTTTGTGTCCTTCTCTTAAGAGCCATGTGATTAAGTTAAGGGATATCAGATAATCCGGGGCCCACGTTCTATTGGTTTTCCCTTCGACGCTACAGCTTTTAAGTTTTAAGTTTATGTAATGACATACTTTATAAATCCGCCACTAATTATTACCAAACACCTGTGGTCTGTGCCTTCTAAATGCATAATAACATAGGAAAATGGCTGTTCATCTGTGAGAGAGGAGGAGGACGAAGGGGCTGTATATGTCTACGTCTGACATCAAATATTTATGGACATCAGACCCAGCCAGACATACTGCCAGACAGACAGATGGGGGGCAGAGAGACCGTCCGATGGAGGGACAGACCCACAGACTGAGAGAGAGATAAACAATGATTGGATGGATCAATAGATAGATAGATACCTTTTGATAGAAAGATAGATTGATTGTAAATACTAGATATAGACAGATAATGGATGAGATAGATAGACATACGGATGGATGGATCAATAGATAGATAGATGGGTAAAAAGATGATAGATAGATAGATAGATAGATAGATAGATAGATAGATAGATAGATGGGTAGATAGACTGATAGATTGATAGATAATTAGATCGATCAATGGATCCATCTAGTAGATAGACTGTGCAAAAAAGATAGATAGTTAAATAGATTGATAGATAGATAGATAGATAGATAGATAGATAGATAGATAATAGATAGATAGATAGATAGATAGATAGATAGATAGATAGATAGATAGATAATAGATAGATAGATAGATAGATAGATAGATAGATAGATAGATAATAGATAGATAGATAGATAGATAGATAGATAGATAGATAGATAGATAGATAATAGATAGATAGATAATAGATAGATAGATAATAGATAGATAATAGATAGATAGATAGATAGATAGATAGATAGATAGATAGATAGATAGATAGATAGATAGATAATAGATAGATAGATAGATAGATAGATAGATAGATAGATAGATAGATAATAGATAGATAGATAGATAGATAGATAGATAGATAGATAAATAATAGATAGATAGATAGATAGATAGATAGATAGATAGATAATAGATAGAGAGAGAATAGATAGATAGATAGATAGATAGATAGATAGATAGATAGATAGATAGATAATCGATAGATAGATAGATAATAGATAGATAGATAGATAGATAATAGATAGATAGATAAATAATAGATAGATAGATAGATAGATAGATAGATAGATAATAGATAGATAGATAATAGATAGATAGATAGATAGATAGATAGATAGATAGATAGATAGATAGATAGATAGAGGATAGATAAAAAAATAGAGCTATGACTATAGATAGATAATGACTGGGTGGATCGATGGATAGATTTGTCTGTCTCGCACCCCTCCCCCCCGGTTCATCGTTTTTCCTCCATATGTCCTCTCATTGCATCAGAATAAATCCGGTATGTTCTGATTAGCATGCAGTAAAACTTAAAGGGCCAGTACACTGTATTTCCAGATCTGAGTCATTATTGCGGGGGTGTAAACCTAAAGTCGGTCTGTGATTAGTCATTGCAGGACAAACGGACAGAGTGACTTCTGCCGCCTTTCCTGAACACACATACATGTCTTTCTGGAAGAATAAAGAAATCCCTATACAGGCTCCTGGTGTTGGAGCGGAATGAAGCTTCCAGGGTTTGAGGATGCTTTCCTCACCTCATTGTGTCAGCAGCCAATCACTGACCATCATCAGCAGTCACATGCTCCCCATACCTGCAAGTACCATGTATTTGACCCAGCCTCTCGTCTCTGCAACTGCTGAGATGAGACATCAGCCTCACAGGGAGAGCATTGCTTTCAATAGACTCATTATGGCAGGTATTCACAACAGCAGTGCAAATGCTCAGACATTCGCACAGTTATTTGTTTTTATTTTTTTTTATAAATACACCCCTGCCTGACCAAAATCTTTTATTATTGCTGTTATTTCATTGCATTGTAATGGGCACCTAAACATGCAGCTCTCACATAGACCTGTCTAGACACGTGTGCCCCCTTTCTTAAGTGTGCTTAATATGTTTATTTCCTATGATCATCAGCTCCATCTAGTGGCCATAATGCTTCATTTTCCTGAAATATCTCAGTCAGGAAAATTCTACATTATGACCACTAGATGGAGATGACAATCTATGTATCTATACTTTATCTTTTTATCCATATACAGTATTACATCTATTCATATATTACATGGATTGTTAGCAATGGCATTGTGAATTCTTTGGATTTCACAAAACATTCTTTTTTAAATACACCCATAATATTCATTAATACATTTATTTACATTAAGTTTGAGTAACCACTTTGTATGAATATCTAAAAGTCATTGAAAAGACTAAATATTCATTTTCTAAAATTGTAACTTTGCCCAGGCACTACTCAAAAAGATTTATCTTTCATTTTGAATTGCTCCTGAAAATCAGCAGTGCGTTTCCTTTGCCTAGGCACCCCTGTGCCCCTTGAGCATCATAGCTGCATACCTCTACATTTTAATAATTTCCCTGTTGGGATTATTAAAGTATTCTGAATATGTATCTTAAAATCTGTAGTGTGAGATCATCTAAGACACTGCTGCCTCCAACTGCTAGCCTCACCAGATTTGAATTGAGATTCAGTGACGTCCGTACTGTGCTGCTCACTGTTCTCTTTGCTGGAGGGGAAGCTGTACCTGAGGACATGCAGTGCAAGGATCTCCCTCCTTCTGCCCTATCTGATCTATGGATCTGAGTTTCCTCCATCTTTTCTGCTGCTTCCTGAATACTTATTCACCAGTCATTGAGGGGCAGCTCAGACATGAGGAAGCAAAACCCTGCTCCTCTACCTTTCTAAGTGTCTTCAACTTTACAGCGGCATATCTGCATTGTGAGATCATCTAAAGCATTGGGATTTGGTGATGTTACTACTGTGCTGCTTGCTGTTCTCCTTGTTGGACGGGAAGCTGTAGTTGAGGACTGGCACTGCAAGGATGTCCCTGCTTCTGCTTTATCCATTCTGTGGCTCTGTACTTCCTCTATCTCTTCTGCTATTTCCTGTTTACTTCTTCACCAGTCATCAGATCACCAGTCATCAAATTGCTAGTAATTGAGGGGCGGCTTAGACATGAGGATGCAAAGCCCTGCTCCTCTACCTTCCTACATGCCTTGAGCCTTACAGTTGCATATCTGCAGTGTGAGATCATCTAAAGTGCTGCTGCCTCTGATCAGATTTAGAATGAGATTTGGTGATGTCAGCACTGTACTGCTCACTGGAATTGGTATCTGAGGACCTACAGTAAAGGATATCTCTGCATCTGCTTTTTTCCGTTCTGTGGCTCTTGGCCTCTCCTACCTCTGCTATTTCCTGAATTCTCTGTCACCAGTTATCAGATCACCAGTCACCAGGTCACTAATCAATGAGGGGCAGCTTAGATATGAGGAAGAAAATCCCTGCTCCTTTACCTTCCTAAGTGCCTTGAGCCTTACAGCTGCATATCTGCAATGTGAGATCATCTAAAGTGCTAAAATCTCACCAGATTTAGAGTGAGATTTGGTGAAGTTACTACTGTGCCGTTCACTGTTCTTCTTGCTGGAGGGGAAGCTGTATCTAAGGACCTACAGTGAAAGGATCTCCCTGCTTTTCTTTATCCAATCTGCAGCTTTGTGCTTCCTCTACCTCTTCTTCTATTTCCTGAATACTGCTTCACCATTCATCAGATCACCAGTTATCAGAAGCAAAACACTCCTCCTCTACCTTCCTAAGTCCCTTGAGCCATACAGCTGTATATCTTCAGTGCAAGATAATTTAAGGCACTACTATCTCTGATTGCTAGCCTCACCAGATATGGACTGAGATTTGGTGATGTCATCAGTGTGCTGCTCACTATTCTCCTTGCTGGAGGGGAAGATGTATCTGAGGACATACAGTGCAAGGGTCTCCCTGCTTCTGCTTTATGCAGTCTGTAGATTTGTGCTTACTCTACCTCTTCTGCTATTTCCTGAATACTGTTTCACCAGTCATCAGATCACTAGTCATTAAGAGGCAGCTCAGACATGAGGAAGCAAAGCCCTGCTCCTTCACCTTCCTAAGGGACTTAGTCATACAGCCATATATCTGCAGTGTAAGATCATCTAAAGTGCTGCTGCCTCTTACTGTTAGTCTCACCAGAGTTAGAGTGAGATTTGGTGATAGCAGTATGGTGCTGCTCACTGTTCTCCTTGCTGGAGAGGAAGTTGTACCTGAGGACTTGCAGTGCAAGGATCTCCTTGCTTCTGCTCTATCCATTCCGTGGATTTCCCCATCTCCTGCTGCTTCTTGGTCATTACCCCACCAGTCATCACATCACCAGTCATCTGTGAAGCAATTCCGACAAAAGAAAGCAAAGCCCTGCTCCTTTACCTTCCTAAGTGCCCTGAATCTTATGCTGTATATCTGCAGTGTGAGATCATCTAAAGTGCTGATGCTTTTGACTGCTAGTCTCACCAGATTTAGAGTGAGATGTGGTGATATCAGTACTGTGCTGCTCACTGTTCTCCTTGCTGAAGAGGAATCTGTACCTGAGGACTTGCAGTGCAAGGATCTCCCTGCTTCTGCTTTATCCATTCTGTGGATCTCCCCATCTCCTGCTGCTTCTTGGTCATTACCCCACCAGTCATCACATCACCAGAAGCAATCCTGACATAAGGAAGCAAAGCCCTGCTCCGACGTCAAGATGGCCGCCTCCACAGAGACACAGATCAGAACAAGGCAAGGCAAGTCAGCACTGGGAAAAAGATCAACTGCTGGAAGACCCCAGGCAATACTGGTGACTAGTCCTTTTCCGTTCTCCAGCTTTTTTGTTTTTGCCTTTCACAGTACAGGTTCTCTTAAAGTGTGGGACCACTTTACAGATTTGTATATGTCATTTTAAAGGCTTCATTTTAGCAAGATGATCCCTACGTTCAATATTTAATTTCCCGATCGTCAAGTTAGTAATGAGCCGGGAGGTAAAGGGTTAATGATCGGTGTGACGGTGTACCTCCCTTAGCCGGGATTAAATCATACCCCACTTAATATTCTCCATTCCATAAATACTCTCCGCACAAATGGATAAAGCGGCTCACATTTATTTTACTCTGATACACATTTATGCTTTTGAATCCCAGGCACTAAATTTAAACCCGAGCATAAAGACTTTCTGACTTGGTAAGTGAAATCATAAGTAAATCACAAGTGCATACAAGACACAGAATAACAAGGACTTAATTATGACCACTGCAGGGTAAAAGAATCATTAAACATCGCAGGGTGTGATCACAATCTCAGCTGCTCCAGGCTGCCTTCAAGAGCCGCGGCAGAATGACTTTGGTGCTCTTATCCTGCACCTGAGTGCTGCTTGGCATGCTGTTTTTACGGCACCATCTGAATGTTATATTATTCCGCAACAGCAGGCTACGGCAGCCTGGAGTTCCAGCTGTTGTCGAACCACAATTCCCAGCATGCTTTGCCAGCCAACATGGGTCATGTTCCGGCTAAGAGAGAGGTGAGCCTAGGGGTTATTATGACTGACAGCAAGGCTTGCTCTAAAAATATATTTGAAATATCAAGAGAAAGCTGCCACCGATTAATTCTTCACACTATGTGCACTGGCACTGACTCATCCTTAATTGTCACTTCCTCCTTGGGTTGCTTTTCTTTATTTGTTTCTTGCTTCTTCTTACGCTCTTCTTTTTCTGGCATTCTTAGCCCTATCCTGCCTTCTTCTATATTACTTCTGTATTTCCCTCCTTTTTAAATTATTTTCCTTTTCCTTGTCTTTTTCCTTTCCTTTCCTTTCCTTTCTTATCTCCCTTATTCTCTTTTCCTTTCCCTTCTCTTTGCTTTCTTTCTTTTTCTTTTCCTTTCCTTTTACCACTCATCTATTTTCCTTCTCTTCCTTTTCTTTTCTTTCCTTTCCTCTCTTTTCCTTTTCCTTAAATTTCATTTCCTTCTATCCTTCCTTTAGTTTCTTCTTCAATCCTATAATCCCTTCATACCTTTGCCTTCTTCCTTTCCTTTCCTTTCCTTTCTTTTCCTTTGCTGTCCTTGTCTCGCCTGGTCTTTCCTCTTTCCTTTCCTTTCCTTTCCTTTGCCTTGCTTCATCTTTCTTCTTTCCTTACCTTTCCTCATCTTTCTCCTTTCCTTTCCTTTCCTTTCCCTTTCCCTTTCTTTCCTTGCCTTTCTTTGCCTAGTCTTTCCCCTTTCCTTTCCTTTCCTTTCCTTTCCTTGTCTTGCCTTTCCTCTTTCCTTTCCTTTCCTTGCCTCAGCTTTCTCTTTCCTTTCCTTGTCTTGCATCCTCTTTCCTTTCCTTTCCTTTCCTTTCCTTTCCCTTTCCTTACCTAGTCTTTCCTCTTTCCTTTCCTTTCCTTTCCTGTCCTTGTCTCGCCTGGTCTTTCCTCTTTCCTTTCCTTTGCCTTGCTTGCTTCATCTTTCTTCTTTCCTTTCCTTTCCTTTCCTTACCTTTCCTTGCCTTTCCTTTCCCTTTCCTTCTCCCTTTCCCTTTCTTTGCTTGCCTTGCCTTTCCTTGCCTAGTCTTTCCTCTTTCCTTTCCTTTCCTTGTCTTGCCTTGTCTTTCCTCTTTCCTTTCCTTTCCTTTCCTTGCCTCAGCTTTTCTCTTTCCTTTCCTTGTCTTGCATCCTCTTTCCTTTCCTTTCCTTTCCTTTCCTTTCCTTTCTTTTCCTCTTTCCTTTCCTTTACCTTCCCTTCCCTTACCTAGTCTTTCCTCTTTCCTTTCCTTTCCTTGTCTTGCCTTGTCTTCCTCTTTCCTTTCCTTTCTTTTCCTTCCCCTTAATTTTCATTTCCTTCTGTCCTTCTATCCTTCCTTTAGTTTCTTCTTTAATCATATAATCCCTTCTTCCTTTCCTTTTCTTTTCTTTCCTTTCCTTTCCTTTTCTTTTCTTTCCTTTCCTTGCCTCATCTTTCTTCTTTCCTTTCCTTGTGCTGCCTTGTCTATCCTTTTTCTCCTTCTCCTCTTTCTTTCTTTCTCTCCTCTCCTCTTTCTTCCTCTCCTCTCCTTTCCATTTCCTTCCTTCCATTTTTATTATTTTTATCATTATTAAAAATAATAATAACAAATGCCAAAAAGTGTGAAAATAAATTACCTGTTCTTTTTTCCTCCACCATTTGGTCCCCAGAAGCCATCTGCCAGTAATAATAACCAGTTTACCACATTATACGACAGAAGCCAGGATATGATATACAACATGGTAAAGCTCGCTTAGCCCTAACATACAGTTTGCAGGGAACGTGTGTGAATATTCGCACTAGTGAGAGATGTATGTTTGGATTGCCGGTCTGACCTGTGATATACGGGAACATATTGCACAAAGCTCAGGAAACACTGCAACATGTGACAGCATATCATCGTAGCAGGACAAGCAATATAACACGGGTCACGTCTGTAGGTTACATGTTGGAGATGTGCAATACGCATGAAAACCGTAAAGACGGTCGCAGTTCCAGGATTTTTTATGTACATTATTCTGTGAAAAAAAAATTCTTAGGGAATGCCAAATGTCTCATTAAAAGCAAATACTGAGCATAGATAAACAAAAAAAATTATGAGAACTCCAGTCTTCATAAAGTTGACCTCCAGTGAAAAAAGTATTAATAGACTAGTAATAGTAAAAATAAAAAAGCTTTGTCTGTAATACTCATCTCCAATCCAGAGCTGTCCTCCCCCCAGACCCTCCCTCCCCCCCGCAGTCATTATTTTATGCCGCTAAATATCCGCATAGGAACAAGACATCCCATCAAGTGTCACGTGATCTTTTGTCAACTGTCCTTTTGAGCTTAGTTTACAAACAAAGAAAACCTCAGGATTTTCAGCAACTGACAAAAGCTATTTGATTGCGATGACTGTCTACTTAAGTATATAAACTTCAATCAGGGGCAGACTGACCATTTGGAAACTCGGGCCCTGCCCAAGGGCCCGGGGTCAGTAGGGGGCCCAATGAGATGCCCCTGGTACCTTTTTCATAGGCTTTTTTGAGTTTGGGCAAGGACACAGGGGCCCCATGATCCCCTATTGCCCGGGGGCCCCATGAATTGTCAGTCCGCCCCTGATTTCAATAGAAAAATATTCATTGACTAGTAACAGCAAAAATTAAAAAAAATAAATCTATTCTGCAGTGATCACCTACAATCCAGAGATGTCTCCTGCAATAATTCTTGTTTGCCACTAGATGTCCTTATTCGTCTGGGTCAGCAGCATTCAACTGGCTGTCACAGTGGAGTGGGGATATCACGCAGCCTTGACTCAGTAGTATTACACTGAAGGGTGCAAACACTTGATTACATAAATGCCTTTTAGTGCAGGAGTGAGGACTGTCCCCTGCCTGCAAGGGTGGAGAAAAGGAAGGACCTGTGACTTTACTATGGAACTAGCCAGAAGACCTATGAAAAAGCATTTTATATATATATATATAGTTATTGGATTCACCAATTGCCTTATGTGTTTTAATCGAGAGTTAAGCTACCTGTAAATTTTGCCAAGTCAGCAAGTGGCCATACTACTACATACATACATACATATCACAGGCTGGGTCTAAGGAACTTGCATTGCATTTATCAGCATTTGAAACAGAACTATGCATGAGAGTTCTGTCTTTCTTTCTTTCTTTCTTTTTCTTTCTTTCTTTCTTTCTTTCTTTCTTTCTTTCTTTCTTTCTTTCTTTCTCTTTCTTTCTTTCTTTCTTTCTTTCTTTCTTTCTCTCTGCCCCCCCCCCCCTCTCTCTCTCTCTCTCTCTCTCTCTCTCTCTCTCTCTCTCATGCATAGTTCTGTTTCAAATGCTGATAAATGCAATGCAAGTTCCTTAGACCCAGCCTGTGATATGTATGTAGTAGTATGGTCATTTGCGAACTTGGCAAAATCCACAGGCAGCTTAACTCCCCATTAAGACACAGAAGTTGAATCCAGCACAAGTCTGCTGTATATATGATTATAATATGATTATGATATAGTCACTAATCATACTTCAGATTTAACTGTAGCTTAAGCACGATATAACAAGAAATACACCCAATTTGCTATGAGGCTCTGCAGCTTCAAGAATAACTGAAGGAAAGATGAATGGCAGTCTCAGCCTGGACTCAAGCCAGGCCACACCCCCAACACGTTTCACTCCACCCCTTGGAGTTGACCAGATATAGTGAATGCGGGGTCCGGGGAGAGGGGATATAGTGAATGCAGGGTCCGGGGAGACCAGATATAGTGAATGCGTGGTCCGGGGAGACCAGATATAGTGAATGCAGGGTACGGGGAGACCAGATATAGTGAATGCGGGGTCCGGGGAGAGCGGATATAGTGAATGCGGGGTCCGGGGAGAGCGGATATAGTGAATGCAGGGTCCGGGGAGAGCGGATATAGTGAATGCAGGGTCCGGGGGGAGCAGATATAGTGAATGCAGGGCCCGGGGAGACCAGATATAGTGAATGCAGGGTCCGGGGAGACCAGATATAGTGAATGCAGGGTCCGGGGAGAGCGGATATAGTGAATGCAGGGTCCAGGGAGACCAGATATAGTGAATGCAGGGTCCGGAGAGCAGATATAGTGAATGCGGGGTCCGGGGAGAGCGGATATAGTGAATGCAGTGTCCAGGAAGAGCGGATATAGTGAATGCAGGGTCCGGGGAGACTGGATATAGTGAATGCGGGGTCCAGGGAGAGTGGATATAGTGAATGCAGGGTCTGGGGAGAGCGGATATAGTGAATGCAGGGTCTGGGGAGACCAGATATAGCGAATGCAGGGTCCGGGGAGAGCGGATATAGTGAATGCAGGGTCCGGGGAGACCTGATACAGTGAATGCAGGGTCTGGGGAGACCAGATATAGCGAATGCAGGGTCCGGGGAGAGCGGATATAGTGAATGCGGGGTCCGGGGAGACCACATATAGTGAATGCGGGGTCCGGGAAGATCAGATATAGTGAATGCAGGGTCCGGGGAGAGCGGATATAGTGAATGCTGGGTCCATGGAGAGCAGATATAGTGAATGCAGGGTCCGGGGAGACCAGATATAGTGAATGCAGGGTGCGGGGAGAGCAGATATAGTGAATTCAGGGTCCGGGGAGACCAGATATAGTGAATGCAGGGTTTGGGGAGACCAGATATAGTGAATGCAGGGTCCGGGGAGAGCGGATATAGTGAATGCGGGGTCCGGGGAGACCAGATATAGTGAATGCGGGGTCCGGGGAGAGCGGATATAGTGAATGCAGGGTCCGGGAAGACCAGATATAGTGAATGCAGGGTCCGGGGAGAGCGGATATAGTGAATGTTGGGTCCATGGAGAGCAGATATAGTGAATGCAGGGTCCGGGGAGAGCGGATATAGTGAATGCAGGGTCCGTGGAGACCAGATATAGTGAATGCAGGGTCCGGGGAGATCAGATATAGTGAATGCAGGGTCCGGGAGACCAGATATAGTGAATGCAGGGTTTGGGGAGACCAGATATAGTAAATGCAGGGTCCGGGGAGAGCGGATATAGTGAATGCGGGGTCCGAGGAGACCAGATATAGTGAATGCGGGGTCCGGGGAGAGCGGATATAGTGAATGCAGGGTCCGGGGAGACCAGATATAGTGAATGCAGGGTCCGGGGAGAGCGGATATAGTGAATGTTGGGTCCATGGAGAGCAGATATAGTGAATGCAGGGTCCTGGGAGAGCGGATATAGTGAATGCAGGGTCCGTGGAGACCAGATATAGTGAATGCAGGGTCTGGGGAGACCAGATATAGTGAATGCAGGGTCCGGGGAGACCAGATATAGTGAATGCAGGGTCCGGGGAGAGCGGATATAGTGAATGTTGGGTCTGGGGAGACCAGATATAGTGAATGCGGGGTCCGGGGAGAGCGGATATAGTGAATGCAGGGTCCGGGGAGACCAGATATAGTGAATGCAGGGTCCGGGGAGAGCGGATATAGTGAATGTTGGGTCCATGGAGAGCAGATGTAGTGAATGCAGGGTCCGGGGAGAGCGGATATAGTGAATGCAGGGTCCGGGGAGACCAGATATAGTGAATGCAGGGTCTGGGGAGACCAGATATAGTGAATGCAGGGTCCTGGGAGACCAGATATAGTAAATGCAGGGTCCGGGGTTTAGTAACACTTTAAAAGATAACCAATCACCAACACAATACAGTTTATTGGTTTCAGATATCTAGTTTCTATCTATCTATGGAGCAGGCCTGACCCATACCTTGATTTGGCAATGGTGGGTGACAGCATGACAACCTGTATAAGGCAGTAATCCCTATGTATATTTCAGTGCAAATTCCATATTTAAGTTCAAAAGTTAAATGGAAAAATATCTGCATGTCACATCTTTCCGATCCTTAGAAGAAAACAAAAAGGCATATCTGCGGGGCGTCAAAATGGCACCAGTTATATTGGTTGGCAGGGGGTCCCGCTTTACTGCTCACCATGGAAACCCCCCTTAAACAAAAAAAATGCACATCTATTCTTATACTGTGTTCCGTTAATTAATCAGAAACCCTTTGTTCCTCTTTGTGGCATTTGTGGCCCTCTACCCATCTCTCATAGGTTTGTTGGCCGGCAAAGGAGAGGTTAATGAGTCTCCGGTGATTCAGTGGGTGCACAGAGCAGAAAATATGTTTCTGTCACCCGTACCACTTCCCCAGAAGAATTATAATTCAATTCAGATCCTGCCAAAAAATATTAATATGCTTTAAAAAAAAAAAAAAAAAAGAAAGGAAGAGACTGGAGTGTTTCCATTAGAATTCCATAACTCTGAGAAACAACCATCCCTTCCTCATCCAAAAAGGAGTTTCAGCTTAAAGGTAAACACCTTCTCCGGAATCAAAGCTGAAGTTCTATCTGATTCCCCCTTCATCAATATGGTAATATTTATTTTTTAAATAAAACCTTTCCATTTGGTGACCCATGTTTTGCCATCCACGTTATTATCACGCAAAATCACACCATGTCTGGGGTCATTAAGAATTACGGCACCCAAACCCTTGTTGCACGTTTTGCGGGGATTTGCGTGTGATCTAGATTCGTGGGCAGAAGCGCGTGATTCTGTCCTTGATTCAAGAAGGGCTCAATGTGAACGGGGCCTAAATAAGATGTTTAATCAGCTGCCTGCCGTGGTACGTTTATAAACGGCATGGGAGACAAGTGGTTAAATCAAGCTCAGGGCTGCTGCTATGGTAAGCTTTGTACCAGCTTTAGAGCCACCCAGTCACTTTTATGGGATTCTCAGAGTGCTCCCCTGGCCCCTGCTATCAGAAACCGTGGTGGTCCCCAGGCTCTCACATTCTTCAGCTGCACCCAGGATTGCAGGAAACTACAGTGAGAGAAGGAGAACTTGGAGAACATCCATTACCCAACCCCTCCTGCCACTAATGACCCTGGAAGCAATGTTTATTCCATCACTTCTGGGGTCACAGACATCAATCCTAGGCTAGTGTGGCCAAGGTTGCATCTATTCCAGCCTTGAATGGCTGCAATGAAGTGCAGAGGAGATGTTGGGGGATCTAATAGACCCCCAATGTCTCCATAAGACGCACCTGTCACCTGACCCCAATGACATTTTAGCTATCTGGGGGTGTTTTTCCCAATGTCCACAAATTTAGGAAGCATTCTACCCAATGACCAGAATTTTAGGAATGACCCCACATTTAAGGAATGTGCTTTCCAATAGCCACCTCTTTATGGAACATTCTTACTAATGGCCACAAGTATGAGCAACATGCTTTCCAATGACAAATTTAAGGGGTATTATACCCAATGACTACATGTCTAAGAAGTATTAATCTCAATGAGTATGTGTCTAAGGAGTATTCTTCCCAATGGCCACATGTCTAAAGAGTATTCTTCCCAATGGCCACGTGTCTAAGGAGTATTCTTCCCAATGGCCACATGTCTAAGGAGTATTCTTCCCAATGGCCACATGTCTAAAGAGTATTCTTCCCAATGGCCACATGTCTAAAGAGTATTCTTCCCAATGGCCACGTGTCTAAGGAGTATTCTTCCCAATGGCCACATGTCTAAGAAGTATTCTTCCCAATGGCCACGTGTCTAAGGAGTATTCTTCCCAATGGCCACGTGTCTAAAGAGTATTCTTCCCAATGGCCACGTGTCTAAGGAGTATTCTTCCCAATGGCCACATATCTAAAGAGTATTCTTCCCAATGGCCACGTGTCTAAGGAGTATTCTTCCCAATGGCCACGTATCTAAGGAATATTCTTCCCAATGGTCACATGTCTAAGGAGTATTCTTCCCAATGGCCACGTGTCTAAGGAGTATTCTTCCCAATGGCCACGTGTCTAAGGAGTATTCTTCCCAATGGCCACATGTCTAAAGAGTATTCTTCCCAATGGCCACATGTCTAAAGAGTATTCTTCCCAATGGCCACGTGTCTAAGGAGTATTCTTCCTAATGGCCACATGTCTAAGGAGTATTCTTCCCAATGGCCACATGTCTAAGAAGTATTCTTCCCAATGGCCACGTGTCTAAGGAGTATTCTTCCCAATGGCCACGTGTCTAAAGAGTATTCTTCCCAATGGCCACGTGTCTAAGGAGTATTCTTCCCAATGGCCACATATCTAAAGAGTATTCTTCCCAATGGCCACGTGTCTAAGGAGTACTCTTCCCAATGGTCACATGTCTAAGGAGTATTCTTCCCAATGGCCATGTGTCTAAGGAGTATTCTTCCCAATGGTCATGTGTCTAAGGAGTATTCTTCCCAATGGTCACATGTCTAAGGAGTATTCTTCCCAATGGCCACGTGTCTAAGGAGTATTCTTCCCAATGACCACGTGTCTAAAAAGTATTCTTTCCAATGGTCACATGTCTAAGGAGTATTCTTCCCAATGACCATGTGTCTAAGGAGTATTCTTCCCAATGGCCACGTATCTAAGGAATATTCTTCCCAATGGTCACATGTCTAAGCAGTATTCTTCCCAATGGCCACGTGTCTAAGGAGTATTCTTCCCAATGGCCATGTGTCTAAGGAGTATTCTTCCCAATGACCATGTGTCTAAGGAGTATTCTTCCCAATGACCATGTGTCTAAGGAGTATTCTTCGCAATGGTCACATGTCTAAGGAGTATTCTTCCCAATGACCATGTGTCTAAGGAGTATTCTTCGCAATGGTCACATGTCTAAGGAGTATTCTTCCCAATGACCACACATTTAGGGAGCATTTTAAGAAGCATTCTTCCCAATAGCCACAAGTTTAAGAAACATTCTTCCCAATGACTAGACATGTGGAGTTCATGTCATTCCGAATCAAAATTCAGATGAATTTTCCGTTATTCCGAGATTTGGATGTATCTGAATTCCAAATTACAATAGTAACAAATTTAAATGAATCTGAAATAACGAAATGAAATTCGGACGCAATTTGAATCGATTCAAATTCAAAACCACATTAAAAAACAAATTCAAATTCGAAAACCAATTCGGATTTGAAAACAAGGATAGAATAAAATAGAACAGAAAAAAAGAAATAAAAAGTAATAGAATAGAAAATAAAATAACAGAATAGAAAATAATAGAGGAAAACAGAATAGAAAATTGAAGAATAGAACATAATACAGTAGAAAATAAAAGAGTAAAACAGGACAAAATAGAATAGAAAATAAAGGACTAGAAAAGAATAGAATCTATTAGAATAGAATAGAAAAGATTTGAATAGAAAATCAAAGCATAGAATAAAAAAGAATAGAACAGATTACAATAGAAAATCAAAGAATAGAACAGAAAATAGAAAACAGAGCAAAATAGAACAGACAATAAAGGAATGGAAAAGAATCAATTAGAATAGAACATAAAAGATTAGACTAGAGAATCAAAGAATAGAATAGTATAGAAAAACAAAAGAATAGAATAAAGTAGAAAGAATATAACTGCTTTCCGAACTTCGAATTTTGAATAGAATGAATTTGAATTTGAACAGAATACATTAGAATAGAATATAAAATAATAGAAAATAATAAATTGAAAAAGACTAAAATACTTTACAAAAAATTGTGAACTGCACTATATCCGCTCTCTTTTAGGGGCATTCTGTTTAAGCAGCATTCTTCTTAATGAGCACAACTTTAAGCAGCAACCTTCTCAATGACCTCAAGTTTAAGGAGAAACCTTCCCAATGACCTCAAGTTTAAGGAGAAACCTTCCCAACGACCTCAAGTAAAGCCAAAACCTTCCCAATGATCTCAGGTTTAAGGAGAAACCTGCCCAACGACCTCAGGTTTAAGGAGAAACTTTCCCAAATTACCTCAAGTTTAAAAGGAAACCTGCCCAACGACCTCAAGTTTAAGGAAAAACCTGCCCAACGACCTAAAGTTTAAGAAGAAACCTTCCCAGCAACCTCAAGTTTAAGGAGAAACCTTCCCAACGACCTCAAGTTTAAAGAGAAACCTTCCCCATGGCCTCAAGTTTGAGGAGAAACCTTCCCAACGACCTCAAGTTTAAAGAGAAACCTTCCCAATGGCCTCAAGTTTAAGAAGAAACCTTCCCAACGACCTCAAATTTAAAGAGAAACCTTCCCAATGGCCTCAAGTTTGAGGAGAAACCTTCCCAACGACCTCAAGTTTAAAGAGAAACCTTCCCAATGGCCTCAAGTTTAAAGAGAAACCTTCCCCATGGCCTCAAGTTTGAGGAGAAACCTTCCCAACGACCTCAAGTTTAAAGAGAAACCTTCCCAATGGCCTCAAGTTTAAGAAGAAACCTTCCCAACGACCTCAAATTTAAAGAGAAACCTTCCCAATGGCCTCAAGTTTGAGGAGAAACCTTCCCAACGACCTCAAGTTTAAGGAGAAACCTTGCCAACGACCTCAAGTTTAAGGAGAAACTTTCCCAAAGACCTCAAGTTTGAGGAGAAACCTTTCCAAAGACCTCAAGTTTAAGGAGAACCCTTCCCAACAACCTCAAATTTAAGAAGAAACCTTCCCAATGACCTCAAGTTTAAGGTGAAACCTTCCCAAAGACCTCAAGATTGAGGAGAAACCTTCCCAACGACTACAAGTATAAGGAGAAACCTTCCCAACGACCTCAAGTATAATGAGAAATCTTCCCAACAACCTCAGGTATAAGGAGAAACCTTCCCAACAACCTCAAGTTTAAGAAGAAACCTTCCCAACGACCTCAAGTTTAAAAAGAAGCCTTCCTAATGGCCTCAAGTATAAGGAGAAACCTTCCTAACGACCTCAAGTTTAAGGAGAAACCTTTCCAACGGCCTCAAGTTTGAGGAGAAACCTTCCCAACAACCTCACGTTTAAGGAGAAACCTTCCCAATGACCTCAAGTAAAGCCGAAACCTTCCCAACGATCTCAGGTTTAAGGAGAAACCTGCCCAACAACCTCAGGTTTAAGGAGAAACTTTCCCAATGACTTCAAGTTTAAGAAGAAACCTTCCCAACAACTTCAAGTTTAAGGAGAAACCTTGCCAATGACCTCAAGTTTAAGGAGAAACCTTCCCAACGACTTCAAGTTTACGGAGAAACCTTCCCAACAACCTCAAGTTTAAGGAGAAACCTTCCCAAAGACCTCAAGTTTAAGGAGAACCCTTCCCAACAACCTCAAATTTAAGAAGAAACCTTCCCAACGACCTCAAGTTTAGGGTGAAACCTTCCCAAAGACCTCAAGATTGAGGAGAAACCTTCCCAACGACTACAAGTATAAGGAGAAACCTTCCCAACGACCTCAAATATAATGAGAAATCTTCCCAACAACCTCAGGTATAAGGAGAAACCTTCCCAACAACCTCAAGTTTAAGAAGAAACCTTCCCAGCGACCTCAAGTTTAAAAAGAAGCCTTCCTAATGGCCTCAAGTATAAGGAGAAACCTTCCTAACGACCTCAAGTTTAAGGAGAAACCTTTCCAACGGCCTCAAGTTTGAGGAGAAACCTTCCCAACAACCTCACATTTAAGGAGAAACCTTCCCAATGACCTCAAGTAAAGCCGAAACCTTCCCAACGATCTCAGGTTTAAGGAGAAACCTGCCCAACGACCTCAGGTTTAAGGAGAAACTTTCCCAATGACTTCAAGTTTAAGAAGAAACCTTCCCAACAACTTCAAGTTTAAGGAGAAACCTTGCCAATGACCTCAAGTTTAAGGAGAAACCTTCCCAACGACCTCAAGTTTAAGAAGAAACCTTCCCAACGACCTCAAGTTTAAGAAGAAACCTTCCCAACGACCTCAAGTTTAAGGAGAAACCTGCCCAACGACCTCAAGTTTAAGAAGAAACCTTCCCAACGACCTCAAGTTTAAGGAGAAACCTTCCCAACAACCTCAAGTTTAAGAAGAAACCTTCCCAACAACCTCAAGTTTAAAAAGAAACCTTCCCAATGGCCTCCAGTTTGAGAAGAAACCTTCCCAAAGACCTCAAGTTTAAGGAGAAACCTTCCCAACGACCTCAAGTATAAGGAGAAACCTTCCCAACAACCTCAAGTTTAAGAAGAAACCTTCCCAACGACCTCAAGTTTAAGGAGAAACCTTCCCAACGACCTCAAGTTTAAGAAGAAACCTTCCCAACGACCTCAAGTTTAAAAAGAAGCCTTCCTAATGGCCTCAAGTATAAGGAGAAACCTTCCTAACGACCTCAAGTTTAAGGAGAAACCTTCCCAATGACCTCAAGTTTAAAAAGAAGCCTTCCTAATGGCCTCAAGTATAAGGTTAAACCTTCCCAACGACCACAAGGTAAAAGAACATTCTTCCTAATAGCCACAAGTTTAGAGGCGTTCCCGGTGACCATCGCACTAATGCAGAACGTGAACCGTAGACTGAAGTAATTATAATTATTAGCCTGGATTTCATGAGAACGGAAAATTATTTCAAGGGTTACTCAATGTTAAAAAAAGGCTGAGGTTGAGAAAGGCCATATATATACTATCTATCTATCTATCTATCTATCTATCTATCTATCTATCTATCTATCTATTATCTATCTATCTATTATCTATCTATCTATCTATTATCTATCTATCTATCTATCTATCTATCTATTATCTATCTATCTATCTATCTATCTATCTATCTATCTATCTATCATCTATCTATCTATCTATCTATCTATCTATCTATCTATCTATCTATCATCTATCTATCTATCTATCTATCTATCTATCTATCTATTATCTATCTATCTATCTATTATCTATCTATCTATCTATCTATCTATCTATCTATCTATCTATTATCTATCTATCTATCTATTATCTATCTATCTATCTATCTATTATCTATCTATTATCTATCTATCTATCTATCTATCTATCTATCTATCTATCTATCTATCTATCTATTATCTATCTATCTATCTATCATCTATATATCTATCTATCTATCTATCTATTATCTATCTATCTATCTATCTATTATCTATCCATCTATCTATCTATCTATCTATTATCTATCTATCTATCTATCTATTATCTATCTATCTATCTATCTATCTATCTATCTATTATCTATCTATCTATCTATCTATCTATCTATCTATTATCTATCTATCTATCTATCTATCTATCTATCTATCTATCTATTATCTATCTATCTATCTATCTATCTATCTATCTATCTATCTATTATCTATCTATCTATCTATCTATCTATCTATTATCTATCCATCTATCTATCTATCTATCTATTATCTATCTATCTATCTATCTATTATCTATCTATCTATCTATCTATCTATCTATCTATCTATCTATCTATCTATCTATTATCTATCCATCTATCTATCTATCTATCTATTATCTATCTATCTATCTATCTATTATCTATCTATCTATCTATCTATCTATCTATCTATTATCTATCCATCTATCTATCTATCTATCTATTATCTATCTATCTATCTATCTATTATCTATCTATCTATCTATCTATCTATCTATCTATTATCTATCTATCTATCTATCTATCTATCTATCTATCTATTATCTATCTATCTATCTATCATCTATCTATCTATCTATCTATCTATCTATCTATCTATCTATTATCTATCTATCTATCTATCTATCTATCTATTATCTATCTATCTATCTATCTATCTATCTATCTATCTATCTATCTATCATCTATCTACCTAATAAACAAGTGACAAGGCTAAAAAGCAGTCATTTTTGCTCTCTTTGCTCCTGTAACTCCATTTACAAGAAGTCACAATTGTATCCATTCATCGAGAAGATGTAGATAATCTGGTTACTGTTACCAGCTTCAGGAATTTCATTTACGAGCACTTACACGGATATAACCAATGCCATCACTGTGTGCGCAGTCACAGGCAACTTTGTTACAATTTGACCTTGCAGATATATTTATTTCCTTTATTGATGCAATGCTGACATATCTGGCAGCAATTTACAGAGTATATTGAGCCAATCACATTAGTCTCTGACGGCCGTAAAGCTTGCGGTCCTCGGTAATCATGAAGGCACATCGAGGCTAGTTTGGTTAGGGGCCACTTAACCTACCGGTACAGGGTGTACGTGGGAAAATGAACTCTGTGTAGGTAATGTCCTGCTGGGAAATGATCCCGGAAACCAAGATCTGCAAGGTATTAGTGCTAACCCCTGAACCCCTGGGCATCCCCAAGATCTTCTATAAACAATAGTGGATTCTCAGGTCACAGTTGGCACTGGCTTCTTTGCAAGGCTTCAAAGTTGGGAGAACAGCGCTTACCTGCATCATTATTCTACATACTACTTTTATCCAGAGGCATAACTAGAACTTTCAGGGTCCTGGTGCAAGAAACCATGAAGACCCCCCCTGACCCCATCCCAGGGCTCTTTCCATCAGTCCCAGGGCCCTTCCCACTGGTCCCAGGTCCCTTCCCACTTGTCCTGGGGCCCTTTCCATTGATTCTGGAGTCCTGTCCTCTGGTACCCTGGCACTTTCCTTTCAAGCCCAGAGCCCTTTCACTCTGGGCCTGGGGTCTTTTCCACTGTTCTCAGGCCCTTTATACCCATTATTACGGTCCCAAGCATGACCCTTTCACATGTTTTGCAGCAGGCCCCCTTCCTGCTATCTTGCAGTCACCCTGTGCTGGCAAAATGCCAGGGCAAGGTCACAAGTGTGACCTTTGCAACCGCAGTAGTTTCTCCAATGCTTTAAAGTGTTACTAAACCCCGGACCCTGCATTCACTATATCTGCTCTCCTCAGACCCTGCATTCACAATACCAGGTCTCCCCAGACCCTGCATTCACTATATCCGCTCTCCACAGACCCTGCATTCACTATATCTGGTCTCCCCGGGCCCTGCATTCACTATATCCGCTCTCCACAGACCCTGCATTCACTATATCCGCTCTCCACAGACCCTGCATTCACTATAGCCAGTCTCCCCGAACCCTGCATTCACTATATCCACTCTCCCCGGACCCTGCATTCACTATATCTGGTGTCCCCGGACCCTGCATTCACTATATCTGCTCTCCACAGACCCTGCATTCACTATATCTGGTCTCCCCGGACCCCGCATTCACTATATCCACTCTCCCCGGACCCTGCATTCACTATATCTGCTCTCCCCGGACCCTGCATTCACTATATCCGCTCTCCCCGGTACCTGCATTCACTATATCTGGTCTTCCCGGACCCTGCATTCACTATATCTGGTCTCCCCAGACCCTGCATTCACTATATCTGGTCTCCCCGGACCCTGCATTCACTATATCTGGTCTCCCCGGATCCTGCATTCACTATATCCGCTCTCCCCTGCACCCCTACACTAAAGCTGGCCATACACTAGTAGAATTTCATTCCAATTTGTTCATTTTCTGATAGTTCATTCTATTTTCTAATTGTTAGTGATGTCAAATCTGGGTACGCTCTTGTTCTCATTGGCAAGAAAACTTGTCACTGCGGAGCAGGGTGGAAATTTTATCCCCGAACAAAGAATTTCTAACAGTGAATGTGGTTTCCATTCAGGAAAGTCTGTTCATTCCAAAATCGAATGTCAAGTGCTCGTGAAATTTTGACGTATTTTTGTCAAGTCATCGAGTGTACTGAAAATTTCTGTACGAACGTACATTCAGAATTCTACTAGGGTATGGCCAGGTCAACCCTATCACTGCCACCGCCATGTTGGTGGTGGTGGTGCTGGGAATGGGAGTGGTGGTGGGGATTACACACAGCCACAGGTGCTTGGAGTGTATGCAAATCTGACAAGCGACTGTTGGCTATCAGATGAAAGTGCTTCGGCTCCTCAGCCATCCCACAACCCCGTAAGTATCCTTCTTCCACCCCCGTTAATTGGCTGGGTCGTCTGGCAAGGACGGCCAAGGACCGGCATGGCGGGTGTTGCTGGGTAGAGGGAAGGGAGATCAGCGAATGTGTAAAACGCCACTTCTGGGTCCTGGTATCCCTTTAACTTGTGGAGCGTGATCTCTGCCCCATCAGCTTCATTGGAGGACAGTTGAGACATCAGGGGTCTTTTAGACCCCTAATGTCTTAATTACGAGAGCCCGTCACCAAAAAAAGCATCAGATATTGGACTTTTTATCCCTATGCGATGAAAAAAAAAAGTTTTTAAAATAAATTAAAAAAGTGTAAAAAGTTAAAGTTACACCCAAGCACTTACAATCCCCCCCAAAATAATTTCTGAGCCCCAACTCTCCCACATAATGCAGGTTAATGAACCTGGTGGCGGTGCCCATGCAATAAAACATTGATTGAGCTACACATGTTACATATTGCTGCACACGCCAGAGTGAGAGCAATCATTCTCGGTCCATTATTCACAGGGAAAGTGGTTGTAAAAGCTCAAGGTTTTTTACCTTCTGTACGCAGCCCTCCATTCCATACCTGAGCCCCCCCATTGGCTCCTGCTGCTGTCAATCACAGCCAGTAAGCCAATGAGAGAGAGAGTCCAGGGAGAGGGCAGAGCTGCAGCTCTATGTGTTTTATGGACGCATAGAGCAGAGGCTCAGGAATGAGCATGTAGCGGTGCCCCCCGGGCAAGCAGCTTTCTCTGGGGGCACCGCTTGAGGGGGAGGAGCCAAAGTGATGGCGTGGGACCCCAAAAAAAGAGCATTGGAGAAGCTGTGTGTAAAACTACTGCAAAAAGCAGATAAGCAAGATGTGTTTGTTGTTTTATTTTTTAAAAATTAAGCTTTAGTATCGCAAACCCACATGGAAGAAAAATAGATTTGAAATATATTTGAAAAATATTCTTCCCAAATATATTGACGTAGATTTGAAATACTACAATTTTGGCCCTATTCTATATATATATATATATATATATATATATATATATATATATATATGTATTGCGTGTTGAAAAATATATTCTTCAGATTTTATTTTTAACATATAAAAAAGTCATTTTAACATATATTTTTACATATATTTGTAAATGCATTCCAAAAATGTAGATTAAGTGAGTTTTTAAAGACATACAGTATATTTGAGTATGAAAAATATTTTTAAAAATAAATTTTCAAATATACTATATGTAATAAAAATGCATTTCAACATACAGTATATATATATATATATATTGAAATATATTTTGAAAAATATTGAATACAGCCAAAATATGGCCAAAATTGGAGCATTTTAAATATATGTCAATATATTTAGGAAGAATATTTCTAAAATATATTTAAAATATATTTTTTTTCAATGTGTGAAGGGCCAGTGTAGCTTCCTTTCGGCTTTAGGGGGGCCGACCTGGAGCCATTGAGAGTGAAAACTGTCCCGGAATCAGTGCCCCATCATGGGTTTTAAGGGGAGGAATAGTTCCCCATTGTTGATATCAATGAGAAGAATAGTGCCCCATTGATGGTGTCAATAAGAATAGTGCCCCATTGATGGTGTAAATAAGAATAGTGCCCCATTGATGGTGTCAATAAGAATAGTGCCCCATTGATGGTGTCAATAAGAATAGTGCCCCATTGATGGTGTCAATAAGAATAGTGCCCCATTGATGGTGTCAATAAGAATAGTGCCCCATTGATGGTGTCAATAAGAATAGTGCCCCATTGATGGTGTCAATAAGAATAGTGCCCCATTGATGGTGTCAATAAGAATAGTGCCCCATTGATGGTGTCAATAAGAATAGTGCCCCATTGATGGTGCCAGTAGGAGAAATGGTGGTCCATCAGTGGGGTCATTTGGTGGAATAGTGCACCATGGGCCATATAAAGGCAAGACAAGGGCTACAACTGGCCCCCGGGCCACAGTTTAGAGACCACTGCTCTAAACTGAGGGGCTTTTAAAATTTTGCCTATCAAAAATTTAGGGTGCCCAAGTTTGTCGCCATTTCATGGGCGCATGCAATTTTAAGGTTTGAGATGTTGGGTATCTATTTGCTCGGTGCAACCTCAGCTTTGCATGATCATGCAATTGCCAGTAAAGGTAACGCAATGCCGTATCGCAAAAAAATGGCCTGGTCAGGAGAGGGGGGGAATCCACTGGAGGGCAAGGGGTACATCATTACTATGAACCACCAATCATCAGCAGCCAATGTACATAAGGCGCAAATGTGATCTCTCATCCACAGCTACTCTAGTTCATTTTAAGAATTTTTTATTTTTTTTTTAATTTCCACCTCTAATTATTTAGGAAGATTTAAAAAATAAAAAACTGATTTGGACCTTGTCACCGTTGGAAATGCTTTTATCCTCCTTCCAGTATGAGTGTATTGGCTGAAATGGATAACATCAAATATCCTAGGATCCCTTAACCGCCTTCCGATCGCTTCCATTTCTCCTTTTCTTTTTCCGTAAGCTACAGAATTCTCTTTTCTTAATTTCCTCTCCTTTTTTTTTTTCCACTTTAATTAAAAACCTCATCCTTAATTGAACATTAATTATCAATATTAAAATTCAAATGAGCTCTTCCCTTAGTGCTTTCGAGGGAGGTTACCTGCAAATGGCAACGTGTTGTCTACAATAAACACTTTACAGATCGGCAATAATAGAGACGCTCGAGACCCGGCCGCCAGAACCCGACGCACGCCGTCGTTGGTAAATGTGCATTTTTTTGGACATCCGTCCTTTTTTTTTTTTGTTTGGGGGGGGGGGGGTAGGGTTTAATACATACACAGGAGCCGCCTTATATTCTTTGGAATTAGCAAGACGAAATGCAATTTGCGAGTCTCGCTCTAAATCATGATATGTTTCTGTTTCAAAACACGGTGCTGTCATTTTTCCTACTGTGCCAGCTGTTCCTCTTCTTGCCACCATGGCAACCACCGCGAGTCGGTTGGGTCTTGTGCCAGGAAATTGGGCACCTGTTCCCGCGCTGTTTTAACACCCCCTACCTGCCCAACCTGTTAGTCTTTTAGCATCGCTGTTCGATTTTTGTTTCCATCGAGGAGGTGGGGGGTTGGAGAGAAAGGTTTGGCCCATTGAAGGAGATTTCCTTCCCCCATAATGCCCAGAGACGCTTACACCATGGTGACACTCCCCGAGGTACAGCAGATGTCATATATTAAAGAATGAAAGGAATCGATGTGGTGTGGTCTAAATAAAGCCAGAGATTGGCTCAACCACTCAGAAGATAAGGAAATCAGGGCGATCAGAGGGCCCGACTTGTTGATGTAAATATGTAAATATAACCAGCCGCAATGGAACTTTGTTATTAAGAGACTATTTTGAACCAAACTTCAGGAAAACTGATACATTTGCTGTTGAAATACATATAATATAACTGCCTTGTCTGCCAAAGGATCTGCAATTCTCTACAGCCTGTCCTGTGATCCAGACAGCAGAGTGAGAGCCCTGACCTGCAATGGGGTCAGACAACACAGTTTGGTCCAAGACCCGACCCAGGAGGAGCATCCCTGTACACTACCCTATCTGTAAGCATGTTCACAGAGCTTTACACTCACATATTTCCTTCCTTTCTTTCTTCTTTCCTTTTTCTTCTTTCCTTCCCTCACTATTTTTCTTCCTTCTTCCTTTCATTCCTTTGTTTTTCACTCCTTTTGTTTTTTTTTCTCCCTACCTTTCTTTCTCTTTCTTTCTGTTTATCCTGTTTTCATTATTTCCTTTCTTCCTTCTTTCACTTATTTCTTTCTTTTTCCTATTCTCCCATATTGCCTTTCATCCTTCCTTTCTTCCTTTCTGCTTCTTCCTTCCTTCTCTCCTATTTTTCTCCTGCCTATTTTTCTGCTTGTTTCCTTCATTGCTTCCTTCCTGCCAATCCTCTCTTCTTTTTTCCTTTCTTTTTCTCTCCTTCTTTCTTTCTGCTACATCTTAATTCCCTCTGTTCTCTTTTTTCTCTCCTCTCCTCTCCTTTCCTTTCCTTTCCTTTCCCTTTCTTCACTTTCCTTCCTATCTTCCCTAACCCTTCCTTTCCTTCCCTACTAGTTCCAAATCCACCCTCCATGGTCCATGCTTCCTTGACTTCCTGCCTTCTTTCTACCACTGTCTTACCTTAATATCTTTCCTTTTTCCTCCATTCATTCCTTTTTTTCCTCAATCTTTTTTATTTCCTTTTTCCTGCTTTCTTCCTTCCTACACTTCTTTCTTTCTCCTTCTCTCCCTTCAGAAATTTCCTTTCACCCTTCCTTCTCTCCTTCTTATGTTTCTTCTTCTTTCGTTCTTTCTTTCTTTCTTTCTTTTTCCCTTCCTTCCTTTGTTGCTTCCTTCCTACCTCTCTTTTTTTTCTTCTTCTTTTTTCATTCCTTTCTTTTTTTTTTCTCCCTATCATTCTGTCCCTTTTCCTGCTTTCTGTATTTCCTTTCTACCTTGTCTCCTTCCTTCACTTCTTTCTTTCTTTCTTTCTTTCTTTCTTTCCTTCCTTCCTTTCTTTCTTCCTTCCTTCCTCTCTTCCCTTCCCTTCCCCTTCCTTGCCTTCCCTAATAATTCCATTCCATCCTCCATAGTCCCTGATTCCTTCATGTCCTTCCTCGTTTCTACCTAAAGTCTTACCTTCTTACTCAATCATTTACTTCCTTTCTTCTTTACTTTTTCCTTCCTTCTTTCACTCTTCCTTCAGTTCTTTTTTCCTCCACCTTTTCCTTCCTTCCTTCCCTCTTTTTCTCATTATCTCATTACTTTCTTCTTTACTTATTCCTTCGTTCTTTCACTCTTCCTTCAGTTCCTTTTTCCTCCACCTTTTCTTTCTTTCCTTCCCTTCCTTCCTTCCTTCCTTCCTTGTTTTTCTCATTATCTCAGTACTTATCTAAATCTATCTATCTATCTATCTATCTATCTATCTATCTATCTATCTATTATCTATCTATCATCTATCTATCTATCTATCTATCTATCTATCTATCTATCTATCTATTATCTATCTATCTATCTATTATCTATCTATCTATCTATTATCTATCTATTATCTATCTATCTATTATCTATCTATCTATCTATCTATCTATCTATCTATCTATCTATCTATCTATCTATCATCTATCTATCTATCTATCTATCTATCTCATTCCAGAAATACAATATGTCTCCTCTCCCCTGCACCCGGCTGAAGAGCTAAAAGTGGGGATTTCAGTATTTTCTCGCTCAGTTATGGGAATGTTGTCATGTCTCATATGGGTCATCAGACACTTAGAAAAACAGCTTCATTCAGAGTGTCCAGTCATGCATGTAGTCTGGGACAGGACATAAGCGGCCAGCACATGTGACCTCACATAGACGCTCGGCTTTAGGTGATACCGAAAAAAACAAAACTAGAAGCGCACACAGCAGCGGATTTAAAGCAGCGATTAGCCTGAGTAAATGTCTTCCCCTCTCTAATGAATACCCAGGTGGTGTTGTTGTTGACTGTCGATTAGTGATGCTTCTCTGCCATTCATCTGTGATCTGAGAGGAGAACACTATACTCCATGTCAGGCATACTGTCTGGGGAGCACAGGTGACTCTGGACAACCCGCGTTCATCCGAATACAGGTCAATGGTCACCAATACAATACGAAGTACAATTTACTGATCAAGAAAATAAAACAAGGAAAAGGCTGAACCTGTTTGCTCACACAGAGATGCTGATTGACAATGCAATGTCAGAGGAACCTAATTCACTATAAGTGCCCGGCCATACCGGTGCGATTTCAGGTGCGATTTGGGAATTTAAATTGCACCTGAAATCGTATCTAATGAATGTGAATGTCAGTTTCTTAACATTTGCGATTTGCTGCGGCACGATTTCTAAAGTATTTCTTGCATTACTTTTTCTGCAGTTTTGTTGTGATATCAAATACATAGAATATAATGGAAATCGCACGCAAACTGCAAGAAATTACTGAACATCTTCACAAGTAGCAATAAAGTCTTCAGAAATCACGCCTGAAATCGCACCTGAAATCGCACGCAAATTGCGCAATTTTAAATCGTAGTGGTGTGACCGGTGACTTAACAAGAAAGTTTTTGATTTCAAATGTGCTTCACCTTTTATCATTAGGAGGCCATTCTTTAGCTCCATCTGTGACGGTGCCTAGGCTGATTATGATGTAATCAGTTTGCTGCAGTCAGGAGGAAGCATTTCCTCAGTCCCCCTTCCACTTACTGATCAGAGTGCAATAATGTAGCTTTGTAGCAAGCAGGGTTTTTTGTAGTAGGAACGTGGAGGAATGCAGTTCCAGCACCTAAAATCGCTGAAAGTATATAATGGAAAGGGGTGTTGTGGTGTGCTGGAGGGTTTATTGATTTTGGGGGATCTGTTGTTACTGTAGGTAATCCATTGTTGCTGATGGGGGATCTATTTTGCTGGGGGGTCTTACGTTACTGGAGGTTAATAGTTTCTGAGAGGGATCTTATATTGCGGGAAAGGTCTATTGTTGCTGGCTGCTGAAGGGTCTATTGATGTTGGGTGCTGGGAGATCGGCTGTTGCTGTAGGGCGGCCTATTGTTGCTGAGGTGGTATTTTGTTGCAGGGTCCACATATGTCAAACTCAAGGCCGAATTAGGCCCCCTATACCTTCACCTTGAACTCCTCCACTAGATCCCGTGCTTCTCTGTGAAGCCGCACAGAGGACCCATCTCAGCACTTGGCAGCAGAGAGGAGGACGGAACTCCTCCTACAGATCTTGCGCCTCTGTGCAGCCACAGCACCCCCTTATCTCCACCTTCCCCAGTCTCAGCATTCAACTGATACCAGCTCTCCTCTGGTCCTCCTCTAGATCTGCACTTTCTGCTTCTCAGCTCTGCCCCCGGTAAGGGGGGTGCATTGTGATGTAAGGGAGGGTGGGATACACTTGACTTCTGATGGTAGGGGGCCTCTTGACATCTGATGTAAGTGTGGGTGGGGTGCTGTGGACATCTAGTCTTACAGATACAACTGGTCCTTTGAGGGCAACAATAATACTGATGTGGCCCATGATGAAATTGAGTTTGACACCCCTGCTGTAACTGATTGAGTCCTCAACCTAAAACCTAATTGAACTTTTATTTTAAAACAGCTACATATATATTCAAGTGCAAGAAAAAAAAATAGTGTTCAACATTTTACCATTTACAGTGTTTTTAATTGTAATTTCAACTGCTCACTAGATCAGCCACTTACAGTCAGGGTTATGTGGAACTCTAGGGTTCCTCCAGATATTTCTAGGTGTCCCTTAAGCTGTGTGTGGTTGGCCTCCATACTGATGGTGCCTAGTACATAGTTCTGGGTTCAATGCCACTCAGCAGAGCAAGCAGCTTGATATCAATGTTTGTTTTAGTTGTTTGTAAGTGTGGCATTCTGACCTCCACTGTAGGAGCATTCTTCCCAATGACCCCCAATGTAAGGAGCATTCTTCCCACTGACCTCCAATGTAAGGAACATTCTTCCCACTGACCCCCAATGTAAGGAACATTCTTCCCACTGACCTCCAATGTAAGGAACATTCTTCCCACTGACCACCATTGTAAGGAGCATTCTTCCCACTGACCACCAATGTAAGGGACATTCTTCCCACTGACCACCAATGTAAGGGACATTCTTCCCACTGACCCCCAATGTAAGGGACATTCTTCCCACTGACCACCAATGTAAGGGACATTCTTCCCACTGACCCCCAATGTAAGGGACATTCTTCCCACTGATCCCCAATGTAAGGGACATTCTTCTCACTGATCACCAATGTAAGGAACATTCTTCTTACTGATCACCAATGTAAGGAACATTCTTCTTACTGATCTCCAATGTAAGGAGCATTCTTCCCCCTGATCCCCAATGTAAGAAGCATTTTTCTCACTGACCTCCAATGTAAGGAACATTCTTCCCACTGACCTCCAATGTAAGGAACATTCTTCCCACTGACCTCCAATGTAAGGGACATTCTTCCCACTGACCTCCAATGTAAGGAACATTCTTCCCACTGACCTCCAATGTAAGGGACATTCTTCCCACTGATCACCAATGTAAGGAACATTCTTCCCACTAATCACCAATGTAAGGAGCATTCTTCCCACTGACCACCAATGTAAGGGACATTCTTCCCACTGATCACCAATGTAAGGGACATTCTTCCCACTGACCCCCAATGTAAGGGACATTCTTCCCACTGACCACCAATCTAAGAGACATTCTTCCCACTGACCCCCAATGTAAGGGACATTCTTCCCACTGACCCCCAATGTAAGGGACATTCTTCCCACTGATCACCAATGTAAGGAGCATTCTTCCCACTGATCACCAATGTAAGGGACATTCTTCCCACTGACCACCAATGTAAGGGGCATTCTTCCCACTGACCACCAATGTAAAGGACATTCTTCCCACTGACCACCAATGTAAGGAGCATTCTTCCCACTGACCACCAATGTAAGGGACATTCTTCCCACTGACCACCAACGTTAGGAGCATTCTTACCACTGATCACCAATGTAAGGGGTATTCTTCCCACTGACCACCAAAAAATTACTTTCTGCAAGGGTTCCCTGAGACCTGACATTTTTTTATGGGCTCCTCTGGGGTAAAAATGTTGCTTACAACTTGCTTTGAACTGAATATCTGTGATTGCTGACAAGATCTTTGAGACTCTTCAGCTCTCAACACATAACCCATCTGCTTATCTAGCAGTAGTCAGTCACATACAGTTGGACTTGCTCTGTAACGCTGAAGCTGTTTTGTAGCTAAACAAGCCACATTTTCACTTCCTAACTATGACTAGATATACCATGCCCTGAATAAATGGGAACCCTCACGGACAACCCTTCCTCTTTTTTTTTACCGGGAAGTTTTAAGCTTCCAAAAAAATCCTAAGACCTTCATCTTTTCCTTCCCTTGCCCTCATACCTCTCCTTTCTGCCTCTCCGTTTTCAATGCGGGTTCATAGCACTGACTGTGTTTCTGGCCGTCATAACAGATGGCTCTGCAGTCCTATAATTGCTTCTTGACAGCAATTGTTGACTGATTTGCAGGGAATATCTTGACATGTGTAATCTGTGTTATAACATTTGATTTGACCCGAAGCCGAGTGCCGTCATTCACTTCACATTCATCTCGGTGGTTTCTATATCTATTTTTATTGCTAAACTTTAAGTTTGCAGAATACGCCAAGGGAAAAAAGGGTCATGCAAAATACGAGGTGGGGAAATGAAAACAATGAAATGCAATTCACTTACCTAAAATATGAGCTACCGATACACCAATAAAGAATTCACCTTCGCTCAAAAATGGAAGTCTAGAATCTAAAATAAGCACAACTAACATAAAATACAGATCTAAAATACAAGCCATTGATTGGACTTTCCATATATTACAATGAAAAAGGGACTCTCTTTGGATAGCCAGAAACCAATAGTAATGCATTTGATTTCAATATCCACTGTTTTGTGGTATTTTGTGGCTTTGTGGAACCATCATTTCTGATTGATTGGTTGTTTGAGATGGCTACACATTGGTTATGGCTATATTGTAGAGCAATCTCAGGCAACAAGTTGAACCAACCAGTGAAATGTAAAGTATGGGAACTATATGTCATCCGGTTAGGGTTTACACCTACTTTAACTATTTCCTAACAAGGACTTGACAAAGAATAACCATACAGACCCAAGACAGAAATTCAGATAAGGCCAAAGGATCAGATGTAGAATGGTCAAAGGAAAGCTAAGGGCCAAACCAGTCAGATGCAGTGGCAAAGTGGAAAACTAATGTGTAGGTGGATTCCAAGCTAAATGTTGCTCTACCACCCTCATTGTTGCTAGAGTAGGTATTTTTATTTTTTTTTCTCCCCCGTAGGCATAGGAGTGGGGGTTAAATGCATGAAGATAAAAAACCTTCTGTAAGCAGCGACCCCCCCCAGCCCCCCCATTTCTTACCTGAGCACCCTCCAGTCCAGCGACATTCTGGGGACTCTTCCTCCTCATTGGCTGCTGTCAATCACAGCCAGTGAGCCAATGAGGGGAGAGAGGGGGTGGGGCTGATCCATGGCTCTATGTGTATTATGGACGCATAATACACTATTTGGACCATTTGGAAACTCGAGCACTACCCAAGGGCCCGGGGGCAGTAGGGGGCCCCATGAGATGCCCCTGGTACCTTTTTAATAGGCTTTTTTGAGTTTGGGCAAGGACACAGGGGCCCCATGATCCCCTATTGCCTGGGGGACCCAAGAGTTGTCAGTCCGCCCCTGGGGATGAGCACTCAGAGGTGTCAGTGAGTTTGTTGGCTCTCCCGTGGATGCACTGAGCAAGCTAGATACTGAGCCATAGGGAGCAGAAAAGAACTGTCAAAAGAAATGCGTAACAAGGTAATGGAACTTAATGAAGATGTAAAAGAATATAAAAAGATATTGAAAGCTTTGAATATACCAGTCAGTGCTGTTTAATTAAGAAGTGGAAAATTCGGGGATTTCTTGATACCAAGCTAAGGTCAGATAGACCAAAAAAGATTGCAGCCACAACTGCCGGATAATTTGTTGGGATACAAAGGAAAACCAACAGGTAACCTCAGGAGACATACAGACTGCTTTGGAAAAAAATGGTGTGGCTGTTACAAGGAGCACAGTAAAATGACACCTGAACAATTATGAACTGCATGATCGAGTTGCCAGAAATAAGCCTTTACTGCACCAATGCCACAAAAAAGCCCGGTTAAAACATGCTCAACAACACCTTAACACACCTCAAAGCTTCTGGCACACTGTAATCTGAAGTGAAGAGACCAAAATAGAGCTTTGTGGTCACAACCATAAGCTCTATATTTGGAGAGGGGTCAACAAGGCCTATAGCGATAAGAATACCATCCACACTGTGAAGCATGGTGGTGGCTCACTGATGTTTTGGAGAGGGTGTGAGCTCTAAAGGCACGGGGGATTTTGTGAAAATGGATGGCAAGATGAAAGCAGCATGTTATCAGAAAATACTGACAGACAATTTGCATTCTTCTGCACAAAAGCTGAGCATAGGACGCTCTTGGACTTTCCAGCACGGCAATAACCCTAATCACAAAGCCAAGTTGACCCTCCAGTGGTTACAGCAGAAAAAGGTAAAGGTTCTGGAATGGCTATCGCAGCCTCCTGACCTTATTATCATCGAGCCGCTCTGGGGAGATCTCAAGTATGTGGTTCATGCAAGGCTACCAAAGACTTTACATGACCTGGAGACATTTGCCTGGAGACATTTGCCCTTTGCTAGCCTTTATCTGGCCCCTGGGGCACTATTCCTCCCAATGATATGAGGTACTATTCCTCCCACTGACACCAACAATGGGACACTATTTCTTACACGGATACCAATGATGGGGCATTATTCCTCCCACTGACACCAACAATGGGACACTATTTCTTACACGGATACCAATGATGGGGCATTATTCCTCCCATTAATACCAAAGATGAGTATTAATGGGAGGAATAGTACCCCATTTTCATTTTCACTGATGCTGGGCCTGGGACATTCTCTACCCCCACTGGTCGCAATCCGGCCCTCCTAAAGTTTGAAGGACAGTAAACTGGCCCTTTGAAAAGTTTGGAGACCCCTGGCCAAGACGAATGGCCAGCTATACCACCTGCAAAAATTGGGAGCCTCATAGACAACTATTACAGAAGACTGCACGCTATCATCGCTGCCAAAGGGGGCAAAACACACAATTAGGAACTATGGGGATGCAGACTTCCAAACGGGGGCAATTCATTGGTTTACTTGTTGCCATGTTTTGTTTTATGACAACAAGGAATCCCAAGTGCTAAGTCCCATACAATGTGTGTGACTATTTGAAATCTGCAGCTAGTCCCCGGCAGGGGTTGTTTTGCACTTTTAGTTTGTTCTATGTTTAGATTTGTTGGACCTTGGCCCTGCCCCTGCGAGGGCAACTGTTGTTTGTATTTTGAGTTTTTCAACCAACTCAATAATACCAAAAAAGATTTAAAGAAAAAAACAAAAACAATGGAGTGGTGACAGCATATACAATCAAAGAAACACAGCGCTCAGGAACATTAGAAGAGATGATATCCAGATATAAAATCCTTATAGAATACACTATGGGAAGGTCACACCGTCATATCAAAAAACAACAAAACAGCGCAAATAAACAAACACTCAAAAATATATATTAAATAATACAAAAATAATCATACAGAAAAAAATATAATAATTAAATATTACCACTGCGAAAAATAGAATATGGTGAGTAGAATGAAATTGAAAGTCCTTATTCCAAGATCCTTGACCAGTGTTCACAGCAGTTTGTGCAAAAATCACATACCGCACTCATCAGATATTGGAGAAAAAAATGCCTTATGTAGGGGCTCAGGAATTCCTAGATCCCCTCAACGCAGCCTCCAATCACCAAGTCAAGATGGAGATCCCCCAATGCAGGTAAGGATATATGCCTCAGAACTTCAAACCAAATTTTAACTCAGCCTCCAACCTCCAGAACCACCAGAGATCACTCACCGGAAGTGACGTGGTATGCCCATAGGTTTTAATAAAAGTTTACTCCAAAATCTTGGAGACAAACATAAGATCAGAAGATATTCAATGTAAGCGGTACCAATTACCAGACCTCATGGCTAATGGTGGAAGATCTGTCAGCCCCTGCTGGACCATTTGGGCAAAGATGTCTCAATTGTCAAAATAAAGAGAGGGCCGTTCCCACCGATGTGGGGATCGTCTATCTCGAACAGGCACTGCGGCGCACCGGAAGTGACGTCACCGAGGTCCTGGGAGGAAGCCGGAAGTGAACTACAGGATGGCAGGTTGGACCGCAAACAGGTTGCCATGATGACGCGTTTTGCGCGCATGCACTTTATCAAGTCATGTTTTTGTTTTATATAATCAGAAAATCCCCAGCGCCAAATAAATATATTTTAGTATGTGTACCAAAATTAATTAAATGCTGCTGTACATAAGTGCAATCTACACCAAACTAAATAAAAACATTCAACCAGCGCAAATAATTATAAATCATGAAAAATTAGATAAATAAAAAATCATGAAAATTAATAATTAATTATTATATTATTATACAGTATTTATATAGTGCCAAAAAGTTTGCTCAGCGCTGTACATTATAGTGGGGGACAGTACATGATACAATACAGTGATAATACAATACACGAGGGGTTCAAGGGCTCTTCTCTTTGGAGCTTACAATCTAGGAGGGAGGGGGTAGTGGTACAGGAGGAGATGGCTGTGGGGGATGGAGTGGTAGGAGGAATGGAGGAGATCAGCTGTTAGGTGAGGGTGGGGTAGGCTTCCCCGAAGAGATGGGTTTTCAGGGTGCGCCTAAAGGTGCGGAGGGTAGGTGACAGTCTGATGGATTGGGGTAGTGAGTTCCAGAGGATGGGGGAAGTCCTGGAGTCGGGCATAGTAGCAGGAGACTAGGGAGCTAGAGAGTAGGAGGTCTTGTGAGGAGCGAAGAGTACGTGTTGGGTGGTATTTGGATATCAGGTCAGTGAGGTATTAATAATTAATAAAAATGAATAGTCCCACTCAAAAAATGTGAATCAACAAATAACCACAAGTGCCAAAAATGATAAGTCCTTTTCCAATGAAGTGCGCTTCCACCAAAACTGTGCTTCACACCAACATATACCGCACTCACCAGATTCTTGTGAAATACACGCCTTCTAGGTATTTTTTGGGATCCTAGACCCTTATGATAAACCTCCGGACTCCACTCCAGCACAAGAGAACCTTCTCCACCTTCCCACACCTCCAAGCTTGTCTTCCCAGCCAGACTCAAATTGATGTATGAAAGAAAAAATATATATAGTGTAATACTGCAAACCCGATGGAGAAGGTTCTCTTGCGCTGGAGTGGAGTCCGGAGGTTTATCATAAGGGTCTAGGATCCCCAAAAATACCTAGAAGGCGTATATTTCACCAGAATCTGGTGAGTGCGGTATATGTTGGTGTGAAGCACAGTTTTGGTGGAAGCGCACTTCATTGGAAAAGGAATTTTTGGCACTTGTGGTTATTTGTTGATTCACATTTTTTCACATTTTTGAGTGGGACAATTCATTTTTTATTAATTATTAATTTTTATGTTTTTTTTATTTATTTAATGTTTTGTTTTATGATTGGGCCATTCTGTTATACCTACAATTAAAAAATATGAATCCCATATTTTATAAAATAAATTTGTTTTATATGTTGCAATAGACCATGCACACACCGTATATAGGTACCCACATGTTTATATATTGTTAATGCCTACTAGCCCTGATGAAGGTAGAATGCCTTTGGCCCCTGAAATGTGTTGTCACATTATCTCTGGTGTCTATGATGAAATAAATGCTTTTTGGACTTTAGTACTTTTAGTGTTCCTATTGCCTCACTTTTCCTTTCGTATTACTTTTAGACACACGATGAGCACCTAGACTCGCTCCACTGAACATATCCAGTAGATTTTCAGTCCTATCCAGGGGCGGACTGACAACTCATGGGGCCCCCGGGCAATAGGGGATCATGAGGCCCCTGTGTCCTTGCCAAAACTCAAAAAAGCCTATGAAAAAGGTACCAGGGGCATCTCATGGGGCCCCCTACTTACCCCGGGCCCTCGGGCAGTGCCCGAGTTTCCAAATGGTCAGACCGCCCCTGGTCCTATCAATTAATTTACATCGCCAATCAATAGCATCGATATTAAAACAATAATCAGTGCATTTATGGATGAGAATTCCTCAGCGTGGAAACGTATATATTTGTTGCCACCTAGGGGCGGACTGACAACTCATGGGGCCCCCAGGCAATAGGGGATCATGGGGCCCCTGTGTCCTTGCCAAAACTAAAAAAATCCTATGAAAAAGGTACCAGGGGCATCTCATGGGGCCCCCTACTGACCCCGGGCCCTCGGGCAGTTCCTAGCGTTTCCAAATGGTCAGTCCGCCCCTGGTCCTATCAATTAATTTACATCGCCAATCAATAGCATCGACATTAAAACAATAATTCCCTTTGTCGGTGCATTTATGGATGAGAATTCCTCAGCGTGGAAACGTATATATTTGTTGCCACCTAGGGGCGGACTGACAACTCATGGGGCCCCCGGGCAATAGGGGACCATGGGGCCCCTGTGTCCTTGCCCAAACTCAAAAAAGCCTATGAAAAAGGTACCAGGGGCATCTCATGGGGCCCCCTACTGACCCCGGGCCCTCGGGCAGCGCCAAGTTTCCAAATGGTCAGTCCGCCCCTGAATCCCACCTCGCGTCAATCGAGCTGCAGAAATCGCAGTCGGAACCCTTTTGTTTTGTGGCGTCTGGTTCACTATGAATTCATTTCAAGGATATCCTTGCCTTTTTTTTTATTTTTTTGTCATCTCTCTATTACCAAAATAAATTCGGTTTTAATTGTCTTGCTTATTTTCAAGAAGTGCACCTAGGCGGAATGATAAATGTCACATTGCTCCGCCATCATTTTGCAGTCGTTCTTTCTTCACCTAGCAGTTGAATTCCCCGAACGTCAAACTAGACTATTATGCGCGCAGACTCATGTGTTTAGCCTTAAGGCTTCCTTAAACTATGCTTGATCAGAAAAACGGATTGCTGGGAGCCATGGTGGCATATGCAGCAGAGATATGCATCACTTGAAGATGTTTTAAGAGGCCAAGGAATGCTATCTGTCTTAGTATTTGCCCACATGCGATGTATTGGCTCTTGGAGGGGATCCGTACTCGGATTAAGCATTCAGCACATCGACTGAAACAGCTGCAAAAAAATAAATAAATGCTTTTCATTTTAAAAAAGATAGAACGCTTTGTAGGATAACTCCGAAATTACAAGACATGTCAACATTTGCAAACACTCTAAAGCCAGCCATCCACAGGCAGATCTTCACACAAGAGATTGGAGAACTCTCTGCTCTTATCGGGGTGGCCAGGGACAGGAACTTGAGAAAAAAAAACTTACAAAGTTTAAAGCAGGGATTTTTTTTTCAGTGGGACGCAGTTCCGGCACCTCCAGCACCTCCAGCACAGAAAGTACTGTATGTACTGGCACAGGCGGCTGGGGTGTGCTGGAGGGTCTATTGATACTGACTGCTGAGGATCTATTGTATGAGACAAAAAGGAGGCGCACCAGCCTAGTGTATTATCCCCGAGGGTTTTTTATTCCGTAAAAAGATTTAAAAAAATACTCACAAACAATAGCTGTTTACAGCATATAAAACCACCATCCCATGGCACAGTGGATATTGGGACCCAAAGAGATCTAATGCCAGGATAGCGCCGTCCAGGATCGAGGGACGTTTCGAGGGAACTCCTTCTGTCAGGAATGGACTTGCCAATAGTGGTGGGACTCACCTGCCTTGTGGGCTGCAGTACCAGGGCTGGCCAGAGGGTGCTCTCAACAACCAGAGGTTCACTTCGGCAATTAGCCATCACCTGGGGCTGATTGCAGGTGTATTTAAGGGATGGCCAGACCTGCAGTCTGTGCCTTGGTGTGTGTTTTTCCATGGGCCCGTGTATCTTGTAACCTGCGTTCCTGTTCCTGTTTCTGCCTCTGCCTGACTTGTTGCCGACCCTGCCTGATCCTGACCTCTGCTGACTTCTCCTGATTGATCCCTGGCTTGTGACCCTGACCATTCTCTCTGCCTGCTCCTCCTGTACCTACCTACCCGATAGTTATCGACCCGGCCTGCCTGACTACATTGTGCTCTATATGTGTATGTACCTGTGTATCTATATCAGTTTAGGTTTGGGTTTGTTTCACCTTGTTGTATGTATTTGTGTTAGCTTGGGGTTTGGTGCACTGCGTTTATGTTTGTATTGTTAGTCTTAATAAATTGTCTTATTTATACCAAATCTGAAGCCTGCGTTTCCCTGTGTCAGTCCACACACTTCTGGTCATACCCGCATCCCTGACACCCTCTTCATCAGAGCTGGTCTCTTGCAGTTGTTGTTGGACTTCCTCAGTCATCAGAGGGCAGCAAGGCCTAGTACTTCCCTGGAAATGGTTCTACAGGAGGACCTGTGAACTGACCCCGGTCCATCACACTTATGCGCAGGAGGATTTGCTTTTCATTTCAAATAGATAGAACGCTTTGTAGGATAACTCCAAAATTACAAGACATGTTAACATTTGCAAACGCTCTAAAGAAAGCCATTCACAGGCAGATCTTCACACAAGGGATTTGAGAACCCTCTGCTCTTATCAGGGTGGCCAGGTCCAGGAACTTGAGAAAAAAAAAACTCATATAGTTTAAAGCGGGAATGTGGGGGATGCAGTTCTGGCACCTCCAGCACCTCCAGCACAGAAAGTACTGTATGTACTGGCACAGGCGGCTGGGGTGTGCTGGAGGGTCTATTGATGCTGACTGCTGGGGATATATTTTAAGAGACCAAACAAAAAGGTTACGCACCAGTCTAGTGTATTATCCCCAAGGGTTATTCATTCCATAGAAAGATAAAAACAAAAACGATAGATGTATGCAGCATCTCGAGCCACCATACCATGGCAGAGTGTATATTGGGACCCAAAGAGATCCAACGCCAGGATAGCGCCGTCCGGGATCCAGAAGCGGCTTACACGTTTCGAGGGAACTCCCTCTTCATCAGAGCTGGTCTCTTGCAGTTGTTGTTGGGCTTCCCCAGTCATCAGAGGGCAGGAGGATTTGCTTTTCATTTCCAAAAGATATTGGGACCCAAAAAGATCTAATGCCAGGATAGCGCCATCCGGGATCCAAAAGTGGCTTACATGTTTCAAGGGAATTCCCTATTCATCAGAGCTGGTCTCTTGCAGTTGTTGTTGGACTTCCCCAGTCATCAGAGGACAGCAACGCTTGGAACTTCCCTTGTACTGATAAGTTTGGAGATACAACGTGGCCCTTGTACTGATATGTTTGGAGATACAACGTGGCCCTTGTACTGATAAGTTTGCAGATACAACGTGGCCCTTGTACTGATAAGTTTAGAGAAACAACGTGGCCCTTGTACTGATAAGTTTGGAGATACAACGTGGCCCTTGTACTGATAAGTTTTGAGATACAACGTGGCCCTTGTACTGATAAGTTTAGAGATACAACGTGGCCCTTGTACTGATAAGTTTAGAGATACAACGTGGCCTTTGTACTGATAAGTTTGGAGATACAACGTGGCCCTTGTACTGATAAGTTTAGAGATACAACATGTCCCTTGTACTGATAAGTTTGGAGATACAACGTGGCCCTTGTACTGATAAGTTTGGAGATACAACGTGGCCCTTGTACTGATAAGTTTGGAGATACAACGTGGCCCTTGTACTGATAAGTTTGGAGATACAACGTGGCCTTTGTACTGATAAGTTTAGAGATACAACGTGGCCTTTATACTGATAAGTTTAGAGATACAACGTGGCCCTTGTAATGATAAGTTTGAATATACAACGTGGCCCTTGTACTGATATGTTTGGAGATACAACGTGGCCCTTGTACTGATAAGTTTGCAGATACAACGTGGCCCTTGTACTGATAAGTTTAGAGAAACAACGTGGCCCTTGTACTGATAAGTTTGGAGATACAACGTGGCCCTTGTACTGATAAGTTTTGAGATACAACGTGGCCCTTGTACTGATAAGTTTAGAGATACAACGTGGCCCTTGTACTGATAAGTTTAGAGATACAACGTGGCCTTTGTACTGATAAGTTTGGAGATACAACGTGGCCCTTGTACTGATAAGTTTAGAGATACAACATGGCCCTTGTACTGATAAGTTTGGAGATACAACGTGGCCCTTGTACTGATAAGTTTGGAGATACAACGTGGCCCTTGTACTGATAAGTTTGGAGATACAACGTGGCCCTTGTACTGATAAGTTTGGAGATACAACGTGGCCTTTGTACTGATAAGTTTAGAGATACAACATGGCCCTTGTACTGATAAGTTTGGAGATACAACGTGGCCCTTGTACTGATAAGTTTGGAGATACAACGTGGCCCTTGTACTGATAAGTTTGGAGATACAACGTGGCCCTTGTAATGATAAGTTTGAATATACAACGTGGCCCTTGTACTGATAAGTTTGGAGATACAACGTGGCCCTTGTACTGATAAGTTTGGAGATACAACGTGGCCTTTGTACTGATAAGTTTAGAGATACAACGTGGCCTTTATACTGATAAGTTTAGAGATACAACGTGGCCCTTGTACTGATAAGTTTAGAGATACAACGTGGCCTTTGTACTGATAAGTTTGGAGATACAACGTGGCCTTTATACTGATAAGTTTAGAGATACAACGTGGCCTTTGTACTGATAAGTTTAGAGATACAACGTGGCCCTTGTACTGATAAGTTTAGAGATACAACGTGGCCTTTATACTGATAAGTTTAGAGATACAACGTGGCCCTTGTACTGATAAGTTTAGAGATACAACGTGGCCTTTGTACTGATAAGTTTAGAGATACAACGTGGCCTTTGTACTGATAAGTTTAGAGATACAACGTGGCCCTTGTACTGATAAGTTTGGAGATACAACGTGGCCTTTATACTGATAAGTCTGTAGATACAATATGGCTCTTCTCATGATAAGTTTGGAGACCCCTGTAGCAAATTAATTTATGGGATTGTTGATGCCACCAAATTCACAGTAGCTACATCCCAAAATGATTGATAAATAACCCAAAAACTTGCTGTGAAGGGACTTTTTATGGTACCACAATAGTAAAACCCCAAATGTACTGTTAAAAATTGTAATATTTATCATGTATCCTGTTATAAATACAATAAAAATACAAATGAATAGGTAGCATTACATCAATCTTGAGGTACAAGTAACCAATTGCCTTCAACAAGATCCTGCCCCTCAACCATCTACATACGTACATTTATATATTCAGCCAAATAACTGTACACAATTGGTCATCGATCAAATATAGGTATAGCCACCTTCCTTGTGCATATCATAGTCAAAAAGATTTTGCGGTAGGATTTGTGCAGTCTCTACTCATTTCACAGAGCCTACCTCTCATTTTTCAGGCAATAGATAGATGGAAGCAGTGCTCTACAATAACACAACATAGCATTGTTGACAAGTAGCTCTTCACTCAAAACTGTGCTGGAGGCAAGCCAAGCTGTCCAGGCTCACAAACTTAATGTAGGGAAAAGGAACTGCTGCACCCCAGAAAGATCATTGACATTCACATTCTGACGTTGGCTAGGTAGGTACAGTGGTCAAGTATCAACATACGTAAGGCATACAGAAAGGTGTCAGGCGTCCACATACTAGGATATATGGAGGTGGGTGTGGTGGTCAGCTGTCCAGAAACATTGGCCATATAAGTAAATGCAATGGACAAGTATTCACATACCTTAGGCCATGTATGTAGGTGTCAGGGGTCCCCATACTATAGGCCATAGAGGTGGGTGTGATGGTCAGATTTTTTTAACCACTGGCCATATAGCTATATCAACTGTCAACATTACATAGGCCATACAGGTAGATTCCTACATATTATTGACCATCTAGACATGATGGTTGGGTATCTACAAAAGATTGGCCATATAGGCAGGTGAAATGGTAATGTGTCCACATACCTTAGATTGTATATGTTGGTGTCACATACTATAGACCATAGAGGTGGGTGTGATGGTCAAATTTCTATAAGCACTGGCCTCAAAGCTAAGTGCAATGTTCAACTGCCCACATTACGTAGGCCATATAGGTAGATGCCTGCATATTGTTGACCATATAGGCATGATGGTTGGGTATCTACAAAAAAATTGGCCATATAGGCAGTTGAAATGGTAAAGTGTCCACATACCTTAGACAATATATGTAGGTGTCAGGTGTACACATATTATGGACCATATAGGTAGATGGGATGGTCAAGTGTCCACATACTGTGGATCATATACAGTAGGTAAGGTCAACTGTCAAACGTCTACATGCCTTAGGCCATATAGGTAAGTATCAGGTGTTCACATACTATGGACCATATACAGTAGGTACTGTAGGTGTGATGGTCAGATTTCCACAAACATTGGCCACATAGCTAGGTGCAGTTGTCAAGTGTCCACATTGTTTAGGTCATGTAGGTAGGTGTTAGGTGTCTTCATGGCATGATGGTTCGGTATCTACAAACATTTGGCCATATGGGTGCAATGGTAATGTATTCGCATTCATTAGGTTAGACAGTTATGTGTCAGGTGTCTACATACCATACAGGAAGGTTTGATGGCCTTATTTACACAAGCATTGGCCATATTAGTAGGTGCAATGGTCAAATGTCCATATTCCTTAGGTCATATATGTACAGTAGGTGTCATGTGTCCACATACTATGGCCCATATAGTTATTATCTGATGTCCACAAACATTGGCCATATGGCTAGGCGCACATACCTTAGGCTATTTAGGTATGTGTCAGGTGTTCTAATACTATGGACCATATACTGTAGATAGGTGTGACGGGCAAATTTCCACAAACATTGGACATATACCTGTAGGTAGGTGCAGTTGTCAAGTGTCCTCATTTCTTAGGCTATATAGGTAAGTGTCAGGCGTCTACATACCATTGACCTTAGAGGCATGATGGTAGGGTATTAGGAAACATTTGGCCACATAGGTAGGTACAATGGCAATGTGACCACATACCTTAAGATGTATAAGTAGGTTTCAGGCAGTGACAGGAAAAGGCCCAGGCGAAGATGCCAAACAGTGCCTCCCCAAAATGTATGTGCATTATGTGTCAGCAAAAATCCACTCACTCCCCCCCAGCCCCCCAAAAAATCAAGTACTAATCTTCACACCTACCCCAAAGCATAAATTCCCTTTGCAAGTCAAAATTCTCCCTAAACAAAAATTGGACCCTCTTCCAGATCCCCCCTCCCAGCTCAAATCCTCTCCCTGTCCAAATCCCCCCCTCCTAGCACAAATATTCTAACCCTCAAATTTCTCCTCTGAGCATACCCCCTCCCTCTAAATACCCCTCTTTCAGCGCAAATCCCCCAAATCTCCTCTCCTAGCACTAATCCTCCCCCCAATTTCCCCTCCTAGCACACATCCCTCCAGTTATTCCTACTAATCCAAATTCGTCTTCCTAATATAAATCCCCCTCCAAATCACCCCTTCTAGCACAACCCTCCAAATCCCCAACTGCACCCGGGGCATCCGCCCCTCTTGCCCACCCTTGTCCTGGCCCTGGTTTCAGGTGTCCACATATTGTGAGCCATATAGGAAGGTGTAAATAGAGACGTGAAGGCTTAGCGAGCGTTTACTAGATAGCAGCTAAATGCACAAAAAAGGAACCACAAACCTTCTCAAACAATACCAAGAACAAAAGAAGTGCAGCTCTAAAACATGGTACAATGCGTATGTATAATATATATACTGTGATGTTGATAGAAAACAGCTAGTCAACTATTTATTTTCTATCAACATCACAGTATATACTGTATATTATACATGTTTGTGGACATCTGACCATCACACCTACTTACATGGTCCATAGTATGGACCATACCTATATGATGTAAGGTATGTGGATCCTTGACCATCCCACCACCCATATAGCCAATGTCTATGAAAATCTGACCATCACACCTTCCTATATGAAGAACAAAATAAGTGCAGCACTAAAACATGGTATGATGTGTATGTATAATATACAGTATATACTGTGATGTTGATAGAAAATAAATAGTTGACTAGCTGTTTTCTATCAACATCACAGTATATATATTATACATACACATTGTACCATGTTTTAGCGCTGAACCTATTTTGTTCTTCATATAGGAAGGTGTGATGGTCAGATTTTCATAGACATTGGCTATATGGGTGGTGTGATGGTCAAGGATCCACATACCTTAGATCATATAGGTATGGTCCATACTATGGACCATATAAGTAGGTGTGATGGTCAGATGTCCACAAACATTGGGCATTTGGCTAGGTGCAATGGTAAAATGTCCACATACTTTAAGCCATATAGATTAATTAGGTGTTCTAATACTATGAATCATATAGGTAGGGCTGATGGTCAGATTTCCATAGACATTGGCGATATACATAGGTGGTGTGACGGTCAAGTGTCCACATACCTTAGATCATAGAGGAAAATGTCAGGTGTTCACATACTATGGACCACATAGGTAGGTGTGATAGTCAAATGTTTACAAACTTTGGGTATATAACTAAGTATGATGGTCAAGTGTCCCCATACTTTGTGCCATTTACAGTAGGTAGGTATCAGGTCTCTACATGCTATGGACCACATAGGTAGGTGCAGGGGCGGACTGACAACTCATGGGGCCCCCGGGCAATAGGGGATCATGGGGCCCCTGTGTCCTTGCCCAAACTCAAAAAAGCCTATGAAAAAGGTACCAGGGGCATCTCATGGGGCCACCTACTGACCCCGGGCCCTCGGGCAGTGCCCAAATTTCCAAATGGTCAGTCCACCCCTGGGTAGGTGCGATGGTCAGATGTCTACAAACCTGGGGCATACAGCTAGGTATGATGGTCAAGTGTCCCCATACCTTTGACCATATACAGTAGGTAAGTATCAGGTCTCTACATGCTATGGACCACTTAGGCAGGTGAAATGCTAAGATGTCCACTAACTTGGGGCATACAACTAGGTATGATGGTCCAGTGTTTCCCATACTTCAGGCCATATACAGTAGGTAGGTATCAGGTCTCTATATGCTATGGACCACAGAGGTAGGTGTGATGGTCAGATGTCCACAAACATTGGGCATACAACTAGGTATGATGGTCAAGTGTAGCCATGTCTTAGGACATCTACAATAGGTCGATATCAGGTCTCTACATGCTATGGACCACAGCGGTAGGTGTGATGGTAAGATGTCCACAAACATTGGGCATATAACTAAGTATGATGGTCAAGTGTAGCCATATCTTAGGACATCTACAATAGGTAGATATCAGGTCTCTACATGCTATGGACCACATAGGTAGGTGTGATGGTCAGATGTCCACAAACATTGGGCATATAACTAGGTATGATCGTCAAGTGTAGCCATATGTTAGGACATCTACAATAGGTAGATATCAGGTCTCTACATGCTATGGACCACATAGGTAGGTGTGATGGTCAGATGTCCACAAACATTGGGCATATAACTAGGTATGATGGTCAAGTGTAGCCATATGTTAGGACATCTACAATAGGTAGATATCAGGTCTCTACATGCTATGGACCACATAGGTAGGTGTGATGGTCAGATGTCTACAAACATTGGCCATATAACTAGGTACAATGGTCAAGTGTCCCCATACCTTAGGCCACAGAGGTAGGTGTCATGCTTGCACATACTATGGAACATATAGGTAGATATGAAGGTCAGGTGTCCACAAACATTTTCGTGTCTATAAAACATGGCAAAATGTGAAAGTTGTTTCCGTAGACCTCACCGAATCCATTGCAGATCTGTAGCTAATGTTGTAGTTGAATCCCTGGAAATATTTGTATATTAATGCGGAGCAGAGTTTCGCCTTGTGTCTACGGAGCGCTCACATCGCCATCAGGAAAATCCTCCCGCCTCTGTTCAAGCTCATTAGTTTTGCTGACTGACTCCTCACTGTGCCAAGTGCTTACAATTAAGTTTTGAAAGCTAAACTGGTGAGTGGATGGTAAGATTTCCTCATTTTTTTTTTCTCTATTCAGTCCAAGAACCATTTGTCCATCAATTTTCAAAATGAAAAGTGTTTTTTTTTTTTTTTTTGTATTTCAGCAAAAAAACACCACATTTCCCAGTAATTAAATTGCTGAAAATATAGCCCATTCTTTTAAAACCAGCTGAAAAAGGGGGGGGGTGAAAAAAAAGCTTTGTATGAAATGTCATGCTCAACGTAAATTTTTTTTTTTTTAATTTCTTTTTTTAAACCGTAGAACGAGCTGCTTATCGTAAACGCACTGCTGGGAAAATGTGTGCCCATGGGTTTACGGCAATGAGATGGTTAATGGTAATTGGCAGAAAACGCAGCATTTTAAAGTGATGTTGTCACTGTTTTCATAAATGTTTTCATTTTTTGAAATTGTCGGGTTTTGTAAAGTCGTTTATTTTTTTTTTTACAAAATATTTGATTTAATAGTCTACTTTTTTGCCATTATATGTTATGGTTTGGTGTTTGCCCCCAAGTTCATTGCCATTTATGGTAGCCATTAGTTTATTATTTATTTTTACTTTATGATCGCTGGATCAACTTGTTTATTATAACAGGACAAGAGTACGTCTTAAAAAACCACCTGCCATCTGTAGGCCGTTTATAAATGGCCTGGACTTTAAGTGGTTAAACAAGTTCACGGCCCATAATTCTACAGCCATCATTTAGGGTGAACTGTAAATTGATGAACTGATAAGGCTTTTGGGTCTAGGGGAGGGTAGCAAAAGTAGGTGGTTGAGGCACAGATTTACAGCCCCCCTTCCCCAACCCATCATTCGTAACATGCCCCTAGTATCTGACCATCTATTGTAGCATGTCTGCAGTCTCTGACCATCTCCTGCTGCATTTCTGCAACTCTGACCATCTCTTGTATCTTGCCCCCAATCTCTGACTATCTCTTGCATCTTGCCCCCAATCTCTGACCATCTCTATTATCTTGCCCCCAATCTCTGACTATCTCTTGCATGTTGCCCCAATCTCTGACCATCTCTATTATCTTCCCCCCAATCTCTGACCATCTCTATTATTTTGCCCCCAATCTCTGACCATCTCTATTATCTTGCTCCCAATCTCTGACTATCTCTTGCATCTTGCCCCCAATCTCTGACCATCTCTATTATCTTGCCCCCAATCTCTGACCATCTCTATTATCTTGCCCCCAATCTCTGACTATCTCTTGCATGTTGCCCCAATCTCTGACCATCTCTATTATCTTGCCCCCAATCATTGACTATCTCTTGCATGTTGCCCCAATCTCTGACCATCTCTATTATCTTCCCCCCAATCTCTGACCATCTCTATTATCTTGCTCCCAATCTCTGACTATCTCTTGCATCTTGCCCCCAATCTCTGACCATCTCTATTATCTTGCCCCCAATCTCTGACCGTCTCTATTATCTTGCCCCCAATCTCTGACCATCTCTATTATCTTGCCCCCAATCTCTGACTATCTCTTGCATCTTGCCCCCAATCTCTGACCATCTCTATTATCTTGCCCCCTATCCCTGACTATCTCTTGTAGCATGCCCCTTGTCTCTGACCATCTCTTGTAGCATGACTTTGGTCTCTGACCATCTCTTGTAGCATGTCCCCAGTCTCGGACCATCTCCTGTAGCATGCCCCAGGCTCTGACCATCCAGTCCTGATCTCTGACCATCTCTTTTAGCATATCCCTGGTTTCTGACAATCTCTTGTAGCATATCTGCAGTCACTGATCATCGCTTGTACCATGCCACTAGTTTCTGGCCATCTGTTGTAGCATGTCTGGAGTCTCTGACTATCTCCTGCTGCATTTCTGCATTTCTGCAACTCTAACCATCTTTTGTAGCATGCCCCTAGTTTCTGACCATCTCTTGTCGCATGCCCCCAGTCTCTGACCATTGCTTGTATCATGCCCCCAATCTCTGACCATCTCTTGTAGCATGCCCCCAGTCTCTGACCATTGCCTGTATCATGCCCTCAATCTCTGACCATCTCTTGTAGCATGCCCCCAGTCTCTGACCATTGCTTGTATCATGCCCCCAGTCTCTTACCATTTCTTGCAGCATGCCCCCAGTCTCTGACCATTGCTTGTATCATGCCCCCAGTCTCTTACCATCCATTTCTTGTAGCATGCCCCTAATCTCTGAGCATCTCTTGTAGCATTGCCCTGGTTTCCGACCATATCTTGTAGCAAAGTCGGGATCTGGGGTGGCACCTGACTCAGCTTCTCAGCGATGTGCTGAGAGCCCGAGCCAGCCGCTCCCTCCTCCTTCACAGCTCAGTGCTCCAGTGAGCATGGGGTGGCAGAGCAGACAGCGGTAACTGACAGTCACCACTCTCTGCTCAGAACAGCTGTAAGAACTCAGCGATCGGGTCGATGCTGCACCACCTAGGTAAGTATAATTGGGGGGGGGGGAATCCCATACTTAACCCCTTGGCTCCAACACCTCCCAGCCATTTAAGGGTTTCAGAAGCCGGGTTTCAGGGTCACATGATCGGGAAAGGTCCCGATCAAAAGAGGAGATTGGGACCTTTCCGTGAGTATCAGACATGTGTGCTGGGAGCACATATGTTTTTCTTAATTGCACGCAAATGTGCGGCCGCTGGGTGTCAAGGCCCAGATGCCGGGAGGCCACACATTTGCATGCGGCCGGCACCAAGAGGTTAAATACCACCAAAGGAAAGCTCTATTTATGTGAAAAAAATGATATGAATCTCATTTGCGCACAGTGTCGAATGACCGCGCAATTGCCAGTTAAAGTAGCGCAGTGCTGAATAGCAAAAAAATGCCCTGGTCATGAACAGGGTAAACCCTTTTGGAGCTCAAGTGCTCTCTGCTTTCAGAAAAGAGATACTTTTGAGGGGTTAAAGTAATTTCTAGCAAAAATGCTGATTTTAACATGTGTGCAAAAAAAAATGTAAACATTTCCGCGGTAGGCGAGTAGTTAAGGACGCTCTACTAAGGGGTTAAACTGTTCAAAAACCCGGCAGCCTCTTTGCACACTCACACCCATAAAAGATATTTATATTAGTGCGAGAACCGAGCCGTCTGCTCTGTCTCCAAATATTCAATAGTCGATCTGTAGCATGATGCTCTTATAATGGAATTTTAGATACACGTGTCTTTAAGTGGCATACATATATTGTTTTTATCACTCTTCCTCAGACATGATGGAGCTTTTAAATGTTTATTTATAGAAAAATCAGAGAATCCGCTCAGATGAGGCAACAAACAACAGATGTGTTGATACTCGCTGTTCAATAGAGTCAAAGAGAGCGGCAAACACAGCGAGGTATCCAAAAATGAGATGATTTCCAAAACGTTATGATATGATTGGAACCAATATTGTACCGAGAGGTGCAGAAGGTAATTTTAAAGGGGAGATCCGTCCCAAGTCGGGAGGTTTGGCTTTGGATAGAACGCATTGAGGAGACTGTGAAATCAAAGGAGATTGGGTCGCTTGACCCTGCCTTTTAGATTGTAGGCTCTAACAAGCGGGGACATCTAATGCCTCTTGTACTGAATTGTACTATAACCGGAGCTTTATTTTACAGAGAATAGGTGCAGGTACTCCCTTCTTCCAAATCAGACATTGTCCACCTCTGAACACGGTCCTTTGGTTCCATCCCCAACCCACCTCTGAGCATGGTCCCTTGGTTCCACCCCCTACCCACCTCTGAGCATGCTCCCTTGGTTCCACCCTCTACCCACTTCTAAGCATGATCCATTGGTTCCACAACCTTCCCACATCTGAGCACCATCTGTTGATTCCTCCCCCTACCCACCTCTGAGCACCATCCCTTGGTTCCACCCGCTACCCACCTCTGAGCACCATCCCTTGGTTTCATCCCCTACCGACCTCTGAGCACCATCCCTTGGTTCCTACCCAACTCTAAGCACCATCCCTTGGTTCCACAACCTTCCCACCTCTGAGCACCATTTTTTGATTCCTCCCCCTACCCACCTCTGAGCACCATCCCTTGGTTCCATCCCCTACCGACCTCTGAGCACCATCCCTTGGTTCCACCTGCTACCCACCTCTGAGCACCATCTCTTGATTCCTCCCCCTACCCACCTCTGAGCACCGTCCCTTGGTTCCACCCACTACTCCCCTCTGAGCACCTTACCTTGTTTTCACCCCCTACCCATCTCTGAGCACTGTCCCTTGAAGCCACCCCCTACCCACCTCTGAGCACCATCCCTTAGTTCTACCCCCTACCCACCTCTAAACACTGTCTCTTGGTTCCACCCTCTACCCACCACAGAGCACCATCCCTTGGTTCCACTGCCTACCCACCTCTGAGCACCGTCCCTTGGTTCCACACCCTACCCACCTCTGAACACTGTCTCTTGGTTCCACCCTCTACCCACCACAGAGCACCGTCCCTTGGTTCCACTGCCTACCCATCTCTGAGCACCGTCCCTTGGTTCCACACCCTACCTACCTCTGAGCACTGCCCCTTGGTTCCACCCCCTACCCACCTCTGAGCACCGTCCCTTGGTTCCACACCCTACCTACCTCTGAGCACTGTCCCTTGGTTCCACCCCCTACCACTCATGAGCACTGTCCCTTGGTTCTACCCTCTACCCACCTCTGAACACCGTCCGTTAATTCCACCCCCAACCACTTACGAGCATCATTCCTTAGTTCCACCCCCTACCCAACTCTAAGCACCATCCCTTAGTTCCACCCCCTACCCACCTCTAAGCACCTCTGTAGCCAGCAAAATTACCCCCCCCCCCCCCCAATAACAACAGATCCCCCAACAACAACAACAGATGCCCCAGCAATAATATATCATCTCAGCAGTAAAAGACCCCTGTAACAAAATACCCCAGCAACAATAGACCCATGTCAGCAGCTATAGATCTCACAGCAGCCAGCATCCATATGCCTTCCAGCAGCCAGTACCAATAGACCCCTCCCTCAACAGTAGATCCCCCCAGCAATAATTGACACTCCGCTATGACAATAGACCCCCCTAGCAAAACTGTGACTATAAAGCCCCATAAGAAAATACCACCAGTAACAATAGACCTGCACCAGCAACTATAGATCTCCCAGCAGCCAGCATCAATATGCCCTCCAGTGACCAGCAAAAATAGGCCCCTTCCTCAACAGTGAATCCCTCCTAGCACCAAGTGAACACCCAGCAACAACAGATCCCCCAGTAATCAACATCAGTTGATATTCCAGCACAGCCTAGCACTCCTTGCCATGCATACTGTACATTAAATGCTGAAGGTGCATCTCCTGCAGTGATGGGAGCACCTCATTGATCTGGACTGGCTTCCTCATACCAAGAACAGTGGACCATGTTTGCATTATGTCTGTTGGCATAGCCACTTGTAGACTCCACTAGCCACACCGTGACAACACAGGAGCACAACTGGTAGATAGTTGTCACCTCATATCAGGAGGTGTTCAGACAAGGACCTTTATGGCAGGTTCACCATCTTTTTTAATGATAACAGCAGACGAAAAAGATTTTAAAAAATCTTAAAGCTTATATGAAATTTTATTGATTGGGTTTAGATTTCGTCTTCATTCATCATCTACAGGATATGAAGTCCTCTAAGGCTTTTTGGCTATACGGTGCCCCCTATTGTTACAACATTGGTTGCCTGGTCCTTGCCCCATGCCATTAAACCGAGCTGTTGCTGTGCTAGCAAATGGCACGTTCCCATTGAACCTCCCGGATAAGAAGCTTTGCCAACATTTCCTCGTTTTTGCCAACTTACTTGCAAGTGAACAGCTTGTATCTCCATGAAAGGCAATGGATGGAACAAATTGCATTAAACGATGTAAAAGCGGCACTATGGAATGGCTTTGAAACCCCAAAGAAAGCAGCAGAAGTGGCTTCAGAGGAAAATAAGGATATGGTGCGCTAAGTTGCAACGAAGAAGCTGATTTCAAGGTGACTGATACTTATCTGGAGATTTGTGGGTGTCAGGGGTGGTACCGTGCCACCGCATTCCAGCTTCGAGACAACGTCTAACTAATGGTGCAGAAAAAGGAGTCCTACATCCACACAGATGGGTACATTTAACCGGAGAGAGTGCCAAGTGCGCCATTCTCTTGCACGGGCTGCCTTCATCCAGCTTAACTACCCAAATAAATTAGATTTTCTAAAAAAAACGTGACTCATAGGGTTAAACAGAAACTGTAAGCAATAAGTCCAATTAATCAATTAATTTCTTTTGTCAGAACTGTTAAGGGCCCATTCTGGCCAATCCATTGCGGTGTGTTGCTGTGACAAGGTCATCCACGGCAAAGCAACAACAGAAAATAAGGCAGCAAACCACATCCAAAGAATGCTTTTGTAATAAACTTAAATGTGACAAAATGGTGAAAAAGAAAAACTCAACAACAGCCATCAAGTGAGACTAGGTGTGGTAGTTCCAGTAGGTGGAGGAGCTCAATCACTCTAATCCACACGGTGCTTAAAGTCTACTCCTGGCCTTGCATCCTTCTCCATATAATCTATCATGGCCAGATCTAGGGGGGCTGGGTAGGGCTGTTTCCACCTAGATTTCAGTTGTGCCTCTCCAAAGCCCCTCACCACGCCTGATGTCTCCCATCTCTGCACAGTACACAGCCTGAGGACAGGCACTAAGATCTCCTCCTCCTTACACAGCACACACTGTATGTGAAATCCTATTCCTTACACACAACTAAGACCTGCACAGTGTGTAACTGGCTACTGTCCTCTCTCCTGCCAGCGCTGACCTCTGTCCTCTCCCCTGCCAGCAGTGACCCCTGTCCTCTCCCCTGCCCACGGTGACCCCTGTCCTCTCCCCTGCCCACGGTGACCTCTGTCCTCTCCCCTACCAGCGGTGACCTCTGTCCTCTCCCCTGCCAGCGGTGACCCCTGTCCTTTCCCCTACCAGCGGTGACCTCTGTCCTCTCCCCTGCCAGCAGTGACCCCTGTCCTCTCCACTGCCAGCAGTGACCCCTGTCCTCTCCCCTGCCAGCAGTGACCCCTGTCCTCTCCCATGCCCACAGTGACCTCTGTCCTCTCCCCTACCAGAGGTGACCTCTGTCCTCTCCCCTGCCAGCAGTGACCCCTGTCCTCTCCCCTGCCAGCAGTGACCCCTGTCCTTTCCCCTACCAGCAGTGACCTCTGTCCTCTCCCCTGCCAGCAGTGACCCCTGTCCTCTCCGCTGCCAGCAATTACCCCTGTCCTCTCCCATGCCAGCAGTGACCCCTGTCCTCCCCCCTACCAGCGGTGCCCCTGTCCACTCTCCTGCCAGTGGTGACCCCTGTCCTCTCCCCTGCCCGCGGTGACCTCTGTCCTGTCCCCTGCCAGCGGTGACCCCTGTCCTCTCCCTGCCAGCGGTAATCCCTGTCCTCTCCCCTGCCCGCGGTGACAACTGTCCTCTCTCCTGTCAGTGGTGACCCCTGTCCTCTCCCCTACCAGTGGTGACCCCTGTTCTCTCCCCTGCCAGTGGTGACCCCTGTTCTCTCCCCTACCAGTGGTGACCCCTGTTCTCTCCCCTGCCAGCGGTGACCCCTGTCCTTTCTCTTGCCAGTGGTGTCCTCTGTCCTCTTTCCAGCCAATGGTGACAGCTGTCCTCTCTCCTGCCAATGGTGACCCCTGTTCTCTCCCCTGCCAGCGGTGACCCCTGTCTTCTGCTCTGCTGACACCCTGTACACTGTCCTACAAACTAATAGCCCCAGTACATTACCCCTACAAACTGATAACCCTATCGTCTTCCCCACTGTTTTCCCATCCTCTGCCCCCTGACATTTTTTACTGCACCCCCACATTGGACAGGCTAGATCAGGTCCTGTAATCTAAGATCCAAGAGCACCCTCCTAGTGTAGTGTAAGCTGGTATGTAAATTTAGATGGCTCCTCTGTAGTTAGAGGTGCAGGTGTTGATTATTCAGGGCTGATCGGTTTTTCACAAGCTACTGAATGCTTCCCCTTGTGTTCTAGTGGATTCTAGAATCATAGTGGGAGAAAGAACAGAGTGGGCAGCCTGAATATTTATGGAACTCCAGCCAATCCCTGGGGAGGTGTGCCTAGTAGGTGGCTAGTGAGCCCATAAATAGTATGAGACCTGAGCAAAAGGCTGCAGAGTTCCTGGGTCCAATCTTGCTGGAGGAGACCCCTGTGCAGGAGGCTTTGTTCTAGAGGCAGAATACAAGAAGGAGCCATCAGGAAGACACTGAGGTCCCAGCTAGGCTTGTCTGGGGGGCCTATTTGCAAACCTAAGTCCTGGAATCAAGTTGAGTCTGGACGGAGCTCACTAGGGAAAGTCAAGAGGAAGTTGGTGGGAAAGAGTCCAGCTGTTCTATGGTGGTATGAGTCTATATCTCCCTCACTTGGAAAAGCTTGGCGGACATTGGAAGGAGGAAACCGATGATCCTGTGGCTGTGTGCATAGATGATTCCAGTGCTGGAAAATCAGTGACTGTGTAGCTTTTATTCTCTGAAAGGAGTAATAGAGTACATTGAGATTCTGTGGGACCAGGGGCGGACTGACAACTCATGGGGCCTCCGGGCAATAGGGTATCATGGGGCCCCTGTTTCCTCACCCACACCCAAAAAAGCCTATGAAAAAGGTACCAGGGGCATCTCATGGGGCCCCCTACTGACCCAGGGCCCTCGGGCAGTGCCTGAGTTCCCAAATGGTCAGTCTGCCCCTGTGTGGGACATTCCTTTTGCACAGTCCAGCCAGAAAGCTAAGGATTCCTCAAGCTATTCAGCTCTTCATTTTTTTGGGGTAACCCATGCTCCCCTCATCTCCATCCAAGTTCTATGTTTCAATGAAGCAAAAATAAAAAAAGACACCACTCAACTGTTTGTTATAGCCAGTGAAAGAGTGAAGGAGTGGCTGTGTGTCTGGCTGTGAGTGCTGCAACTGGGGGAAGAACACCATTTTCACAAGCGGCTCCTTTGGGAAGGGGGCTACACTTACACTGGCCCAAGCTGGACCAATATAACTATGTAAAGATCTGGGATTCAGCTTTACGTGGTGGAAGGAAGCATTTTTGATTTAGCAAAATCTAAATTCTCTGCGACCTGGATTGAACAAGGAATTGGATCTGGGTTCATGTTCATTCAATATGTCCCAGGGTGCCATTAAACCCAGAAGACCTATAGCGGCAGTGGGAAGGACTGGACCAAAGAGGAGGTGATCGTTGCAGCAAAATTAAATTTTTTAAAAAACATTATGCCCTGTAGGGCTTCTTATTTTTGTTTTTGCTTTGGAGTGAAGTCTGGTTTTGAAGTTGCTTAGATAACAGACCTCCCCCATTCTAACTATGACCCAAACAACAACTGAAACTCTTGACCATGTCTTCGTGATTTATGTATTGGATTTCAGCCTCGTGGTTTTCTGTTTCTTAACAAACAGATGTACCTAATAAAGTGTCCAATGGGTGTTGATTCCCTTCGACTCTGTATTTATAGAGCTTGTGGGTGGCTCTGCCAGTAGAAGAACCTTCAGATCTAACATTCTACACATCTCAATGCACACACGCTACAAAACACTGTGTTCCTGTACGCTGGTGGAGGGATCCTGGAGGTGTAATTGTCTAACTACATGCATACACACAGATAACTTAAAAAGGAACACAGGAAAGAAGAATTAAGATTAATTCCTAAATATGTCTCTTCCAAGGCACATCTCCCAGATTTTATTGATAGAGCCGTGAGTCATCTGCAACAGCTGGAGAGTCTAAACAAGCAGAAGCTCCGCATAACTCCATGGGCAGCATTAAAGTGAAACACAAGTAGTCCAAGTCGTCTGTCTACAGTCAGCAACATCATTGCAGATACCTACCTGTTACTTATCTATAGATATTGTGACCCTACAGTTCATAATTTGCACTGCTCCACCCACTGTCCTGAAATGAGGCATGGTTCTCTTATTTTTGGCTCGTCTCCAGGACTTCTCCAGAGCTTCCCCCATCCTCTGGAACTCTCTACCCCAATTTATCAGACTATCGCCTACTCTGCTCACTTTTAGGCGATCTCTGAAAACCTATCTCTTCAGGGAAGCCTATCCTGCCCTCAGCTAATAATGGAATCTCTACTCTTCCAACCAGTCCATCCTCCACAGTTACTACCTTTTATACCGCTAGCCCCTCCCTCCTAGATTGTAAGCTCCCAGGATCAGGGCCCTCCTAACCCTCTTGTATTGAACTGTATTGTCGCTGTATTGTCTCCCGTTATATTGTAAAGCACTGAGCAAACTGTTGGCGCTATATAAATCCTGTATAATAATAATAATATATAAATTCTGTATAATAATAATATATAATCCTGTATAATATTAATATATAAATCCTGTATAATAATAATATATAAATCCTGTATAATAATAATAATAATATATAAATTCTGTATAATAATAATATATAATCCTGTATAATAATAATATATAAATTCTGTATAATAATAATATATAATCCTGTATAATATTAATATATAAATCCTGTATAATAATAATAATAATATATAAATCCTGTATAATAATAATTATAATATATAAATTCTGTATAATAATAATATATAATCCTGTATAATATTAATATATAAATCCTGTATAATAATAATATATAAATCCTGTATAATAATAATATATAAATCCTGTATAATAATAATAATAATATATAAATTCTGTATAATAATAATATATAATCCTGTATAATATTAATATATAAATCCTGTATAATAATAATATATAAATCCTGTATAATAATAATAATAATATTAATATTGAGACCTAAGAAGGTTCATTTAGCTATTCACTGATTCGGTTTGGAAAGTTTTTTTTTTTACCAAAAACAATTTTATTGAGAAAAGACGCACAATGATAACATGTACAGGTTACATTCCGATCATGGATAGTATCAATAAATGCAAGTGTCCCCTGCTGGGTTATACATCCGAAGTATACATAGTTTCATCGCATGACAATGCAGAAAACAATAACAAACAAAAAACAAAGGAAAAGATGATGTGAATATAACAATTGGGTGCATGAATCAGCAAATCACCATATAGTCCCTTTAATTATAGAATGCAATGGATGGTGGAAGGGTGGTTATATAGGAGGGTGTTTGGATGTCCACCACTGGGGTGGAAGCTTATTAACTATATTTGTACCTGTGGGTCTTCCGGTAATCAAAGTTCACCTGAACACAAAGAAGTGGGAAGGGGATGGAAAGAATGCAGGATAGGCGGAGGGAGGAAAAAGAGGGTGAGGAGTAGAGAAAAAAAAGGGGGGGAGGGGAAAGTTTTTTTGATTCCTTTAGTCCTTCCTCAACTATAATCTGTCTGGTTATACTGTCCTGTTGGATCCCAAGTTCTACTCCATAGAAGTCATGGTTTACATACACTGCACTGATGATGGCCTAAAAGTTGGAAATCGCTGTTTGCATTTGGCTCTATAATATTAGGCTTTATTTATTTCAGGTACTTATATAGCGCCGTCAATTTACGCAGCGCTTTACATATATATTGTACATTCACATCAGTCCCTAACCCTCAAGGGGTGCACAATCTAAGGTCCCTAACTCACATTCATACATACACATACTAGGGACAATTTAGACAGGAGCCAATTCACCTACCAGCATATCTCTGGAGTGTGGGAGGAAACCCATGCAGGCACAGGGTGGTGCCATGGTTGGGATTTGAACCAACGACCCTAACAATGCCAGACAGAAGTGGAACCAGTGCTAAGGTTGGCCTGGAGTGCAGAGGGAAACAAGAGAAAGGGAAGTATATAAATATGCCAGCCCTTATCAACATTGAAACTGGTTTTCCTGTTAAAGTGGTTGTAAACCTCAAACATGAAATATGAACAAAGCATATCCCTCTATAGTTTGCACTTGCCTCAGTCCAGAGCACTGCCTGCTGCCTCCTTCCTCATCTATAAACTTGAGTCACTTCTGACACCAAGAGAAATTTGGTGAGGAGAAGGGAGCTCCAGCATACATCCCATGATTGACAGCCTCAGTTCTGTTCCTTTGTGCTGTGTGTGTGTGTGTGTGTGTGTGTGTGTGTGTGTGTGTGTGTGTGTGTGTGGAGGGGGGGGGGGGGGTCCCTTCAATCCAATCAGCTCTCAGAGCTCTTTTCACTGATATAACTTCAGCTCCCCATCCCTGTGTTTCAGTGCTTAAGAGATCCTGTGTAAATTCTGCACCTTGAATGGATGCAGGGGTAGACTGCTTTAGATAAACAGGTACAACTTATGTAGGAGAATTTGTTTCATTTCTGTGTATCACCTGAGGCCAGTCACTTCCATGGGTATATGTAAGGGTCTACAAGCACTTTAAATTATAAAAATAAAATGGAAAAGATAAATAATTAATAATATTGCTACTACCACTACTACGAGTAATAATAATAAAAAAATAATTATAATGTTCTTACTACTGCTGCTGCTACTACGAGTAACAATAATACAAATAATAATAATAATAATAACACGGGTAATAATAATAAAAATAGCAATAAATTTACTACTACTACTACTACTATGAGTAATAATAATATAACTAATAATAATATAATAATAATAATAATAAGACAGGTAATAATAATAAAAATAGCAATAATATTACCAATACTACTACTATGAGTAATAATAATATAACTAATAATAATACAAATAATAATATTATTATTGCTACTACTACTACGAGAAATAATAATACAAATAATATTCTAACTAATAATAATAAAAATAACAACAATATTATTATTGCTACTTCTACTACTACGAGTAATAATAATAATTACTGTATTATTTATTGAAGTTTGCAGAATACATTTTACATGTTATTCTTCAATTTGTTGACCATGCCCTTAGAAAAAATAATTGATATTTTGAAGGCAGTACAAGTTTTGATAACTATTGTGCTCCTTGAAAATGAATGTGCATTAAAAAAAGTTTGGTTTAAAAAAGTTCTCACCAGAATGTTTTTTGTTTTTTTTAATTTCATGTTTTCCTTCCATTGTATTGATTTATGAAAAAAATTTGTTTTTTTTTTAAGTTACAGACGAAAGGATGAAAGATAATTAGACAAGTTTATTTCAAAAAACAGTTTGACTCGGCAGAAAGCATAATGTTCCCCTTTCGTTCTGACTTATTGTTTTGACTGCAAAAAGATTGATGATAAAATTGGTAAATAGCGAAGTTTTATCCAAAATGGCTGATTCAACAAAAAAGAGACCTCCTTCAGCCGATAGCTCAGACGCATCGGCATTGTACGGCTCCACAACGCTGTCATCAAAAAAAGTCTTCGAATCTGACAAGATGTTATCGCCGTCTATTTTTAAAAGCCGGGCTACATGTGTTAGTGTCATCGTCACTCGCAGGGAAGTTTTCTTTTATTAAGGAACACAATGGAAAATGAATACTTAGCAGTTTTCAACCCCCCACTCCAATCGCTGCCCTTTTTGTCGTCATTCAGCTGCATCTCTTTTTTCATCTAAATTGTCTTTTATTTAAATTGTTGCCCGAAATAGCACGGCTGCATTAGGTGTGTGAAAGAAACACAATGTCCTGAAAACAATTTAAAACTGGACTCTGAGGGGAATAAAACGATAAAAACAATAAATCCTCAAGATGAAAATGAGTGAGGAAGTGACCAAAAAATGAAAAAGGGACATTTTCTTTATGTTGGTATTTTTTACATCTTCTTAAGTGACAGTTTAATTAAGAAGGAAAGAAAGAAAGAAAGAAAGAAAGAAAGAGAAAAAGAAAGAAAGAATGAAAGAAAATGAAAGAAAGGAGAGAAAATTGGTAAGAATGAAAGAAGTAAGTAAAGAAGAAGAGAAAATGGGAAGTAGAGAAGGAAGGAAGAAATGAAGGAGTAGAACGGAAGGGTGAAAGGAAATAAAGAAAGGAGAAAAGGAGGAAGAAAGAAGTGAAGGAAGGAAAGAGACAAGGAAGAAAGGAAATAAAGAAAAAAGGAAGAATTGAAAGAAAGATAGGGAGAAAAAAAAGAAAGGAGTGAAGAAAGGAAGGAAAGAAGAAATGAAGAAAAGTGAGTGAGGAAGGAAGGAGGGGGGGAAGGATGGAGGGGGGAAGGAAATAAAATGGAGGGGAAGGAAATAATGAAAAGAAGAAAATGAAAGGAAAGAAGAGAGGAAAGACAACTGGTAAAAAAAAAAGAAGGTAGGAAAGAAGAAGAGGAAATAAAAAGAAGAGAAGGAAGGAAGAAATGAAGGAGTAGAAAGAAAGGGTGAAAGGAAATAACGAAGAGAGAAAAGAAGGAAGGAAGAAAGAAGTGAAGGTAGGAAAGAGACAAGGAATAATGGAAATAAAGAAAGCAGGAATAGGGCACAGACAAGAAGAAAAAACAGAAAAGAGTGAAGCAGGAAGGAATGATAGGAAGGAGAAGAAGAAAGGGGAAGGAAGGAAGGAAGGAAGGAAGGAAGGAAGGAAGGAAGGAAGGAAGGAAGGAAGGAAGGAAGGAAGGATATAAAGAAAACATAGGAAAGAAAGAAAATGGTGAGGGAGGAAAAAGGAAAATATAAAGGAAAGAAGGAAGGAGAGAAGAAAAAAGAAAGATAAATAGCAAGGAGAGAAGAAAAAAGAAAGAAAGAAAGAAAGAAAGAAAGAAAGAAAAAAAGAAAGAAAGGAGAAAGAAAGAAAGAAAGAAAGAAAGAAAGAAAGAAAGAAAGAAAGAAAGAAAGAAAGAAAGAAAGAAAGAAAGAAAGAAAGAAAGAGAAAGAAAGAAAGTAGGAAATACTGAAAAAAGGAGACAAGGAAGAAAGGAAATACAGAAAGAAGAAAAAGGGGCAGAATGATAGGGAGAAAAAAAGAAAGGAATGAAAAGGAAAAGAATGAAAAAGGAAAAAAATGAAAGGAAGAAGAAAAATATTGAGGGAGGGAGGAAGCAACAAAGGAAGGAAGAAAGGGAAATAGACAGTAGAGAATATGGGTCAAAGCAATCAAAGGGAGAGAAGTTTAGAAAGAAAGGAAGGGAGGAAAAAAGGGAGGAAGGAAGGAAGGAAAGAAGGAAGGAAGGAAGGAAAGGAAGGAAGGAAGGAAGAAAGGAAGGAAGGAAGGAAGGAAGGAAAGGAAGGAAGGAAGGAAGGGGATAATAGAAATAAAGGAAGGAGAGAAGTTAGGGAGAAAATAAGGAAGAAAGAAAGAAGTGAAGAAAGATGACAAAGAAGAAAGGAAATAAAGAAAGCAGGAAATTGGGACAAAAAGATAGGGAGAAAAAAAAAAGGTTAAAAATATTGAGGTAGGGGGGAAGGAAATAACAAAGGAAGGGAGGGAAATAGAAAGTAGAGAATATGGGTCAGAAGGAGAGAAGTTTAGAAAACAAAGAAAGGAAGGGAGGGAGGAAAAAAGGGAAGGCAGGAGAGAAGGAAGGAAGGAAGGAAGGAAGGGAGGGAGGAAGGAAGGAAGGAAGGAAGGAAGGAAGGAAGGGAGGAAGGAAGGAAGGAAGGAAGGAAGGGAAGGAAGGGAGGAAGGAAGGGAGGAAGGGAAGGAAGGAAGGAAGGAAGGAAGGAAGGAAGGAAGGGAGGGAGGGAGGGAGGAAGGGAGGAAGGAAGGAAGGAAGGAAGGAATGAAGGAAGGAAGGGAGGAAGGGAAGGAGGAAGGAAGGAAGGGAGGAGGGAAGGAAGGAAGGAAGGGAGGAAGGGAAGGAAGGAAGGAAGGGAGGAGGGAAGGAAGGGAGGGAGGAAGGAAGGAAGGGAGGAGGGAAGGAAGGAAGGGAGGGAGGAAGGAAGGGAGGAGGGAAGGAAGGAAGGAGTTAGGAAAGAAGGAAGGATGGAAGGCTGGAGAGAATATAGGAAGGAAGAAAGGAAAGAATCAACATTGCATTCTTATTCCTGTGTGCGGTCCTTTAGCTATCACTCATGATGTAGCCGAGGTGCAGGGCTCAGACACAAAGCATGTAAGGTTGTCAGATACTTGAAAACTGCTGCTAGATGGGCTCACATAGAACATTCTACTCCATCCAGACTTTGCTGGGTCAGACTGGCAGTTCATAGTCAGCATACTTATTAGAGGACCTTACCCAGGCCAGACGGCTGCACACATATCCCAATCAGTGGTACACACCAGATATGACCGCCAGTCTATTTCCATAGAGAATCTTTCCACATATGTTAATATTACATTCACCATCCTCTATCATTTCCTCCCGTTAACTAACCATGGGGCTCTGTGCCTGCCTCTCATCTGTATTAAAACCTCACAATTACACCGGCCCAGAATTCTGCAGATTTAGTTGTCACTATGCATTTGCAATCATAATTGTTTGTTGCTGGCTTGGGTGGATGAAGCCCTCCCATCGCCGGTGCTGGAATATTATATTCACACGCAGACAATAGCGGGACAGTTGATGTACTGGACGAAGTGTAATTTATTACCTGTCAACCTCCATGAAGAAGATCCTATCTCCCAGAGGAAAATATAACCCACGACTTTGAGACATTTGCAAACTCAGTTAATTTGGACCATGTCTCGAGGGAGCTTGATACCGTGCTGGTAAGGGTTGGTGTTCCCCAGTGTCAGGGACTTCTTAGTGCCTCTGGCTCTAGAGATAGCTTAATATTGTTCTGATAAGGGTGGGTATTCCACAACGGCAGGGACTTCTAAGTACCTCTGATTTTCAAAGATAGAGTATTACTGTCCTGGTAAGGGTTGGTATTCCCCAGTGTCAGGGACATTTATGGGATTCTACCTCTCGAGGGAGCTTGATATTGTGCTGCTAAGGGTTTTTTGACGCCCCGATGCCAGGGACAACTAAGTGTCTGTCTATGGAGAGAGCTTGTTATTGTCCAGGTAAGGGTTGGTGCTTCCCAACGTGAAGGATATCTAAGCGCCTTTGCTTCTAGAGATAGCTTGATATTGTCCTGGTAATTGTTGGCAATCCACAAAATCAGGGACATCTAAGTGCCTCTGCCTCTAGAGATAGACTGATGATGTCCTGGTAAGAGGTGGTATTCCCCAACATCAGGAACATCTAAGTGTCTCTAGTTCTAGAGATAGTCTGATAATTTCCTTGTAAGGGTTGGTACTTCCCAATGCCAAGGACATCTAAACGCCTCTGCCTCTAGAGACAGTCCTGTTCGGTGTTGGTATTCCCCAATGTCAGGAACGTCCAAGTGCCTCTGACTCTAGAGATAGTCTGATAATGTCCTGGTAAGAGATAATGTTCCCCAATGTCAGGGACTTTCAAGGTGGGGATAACTAAGGACTCTGATGTGAAGAGGGTGGGGGAAGAAAAGGGAACTGAGAACTCTGATGTGAATGTGGGAGGACTAAGCACTCTGGTGTGAAAGGTGGTGACTGAGGACTCTAATGTGAAGAGGTGTGTGTGGGGTGGTGGTGGTTGGGGTGACTGGGAACTCTGATGTGAAAGGTAGGGGGGGATTATGTACTCTAATGTGAAAGAGGGGGGATGAGGGGTGCTGAGGCCTCTGATGTGAAAAGGGGGGGGGGGTTGGGTGGCTGGGAACTCTGATGTGAAAGGTGGGGGGAGGATTATGTACTCTGATGTGAAAAGGGGGAGGGGGGGTGCTGAGGACTCTGATGTGAAAAGGGAGGGGGACTGGGAACTCTGATGTGAAAGGTAGGGGGGCTGGGAACTCTGATGTGAAAGGTGGGGGGGGAGTATGTACTCTGATGTGAAAAGGGAGGGGGACTGGGAACTCTGATGTGAAAGGTAGGGGGGCTGGGAACTCTGATGTGAAAGGTGGGGGGGGGAGTATGTACTCTGATGTGAAAAGGGGGAGGGGGGGTGCTGAGGACTCTGATGTGAAAAGGGAGGGGGACTGGGAACTCTGATGTGAAAGGTAGGGGGGGAATATGTACTCTAATGTAAAGGGGATGGGGGGGGTTCTGAGGACTCTGATGTGAGAGGAGAGAATGAGGACTCTGATGTGAAAGGGGGGGGGGATGATGGTTCTGATGTGGAGGTGGAGACTGAGGACTCTGATGTGAAAGGGGGGGATGAGGGTTCTGATGTGGAGGTGGAGACTGAGGACTCTGATGTTAATGGGGAGGGGACTGAGGACTCTGATTTGAATAGCAAGGGGACTGTGTGAGGGGTACTGAGAATCCTGATTTGAAAGGTGGGGGGGGGGACTTAGGATTCAGTTGTGAAAAGGTAGGGGACCGAGGAATCTGATGTGAAGGAGGGAGACTGGGGGAGCTGAAGACTTTGGTGTGAAAGAGGGGACTAAAGACTCCGATGTGAAAGGGAGGGGGGCGGCTGAGGGTTCTGATGTGAAGATGAAGAGGGAACTAAGGACTCTGATGTAAAATGGGGAGGGGGATGGAAAGGTGTCTGATGTGAAAGGGGGATGGACTGAAGGCTCTGATATAAAGGGGGGGGTGGAACTCTGATGTAAAAGATAGGGACTAAAGACTCTGATGTGAAAGGGGAAAGCTGGGATCGAGGACTCTGATATGAAAGGTAAGGGGGGGCTGAGAACTCTGATGCGAAGGGGGGGAGAGGAATGAGGACTCTCATGTGAAAGGGGGAAGGACTGAGGACCCTGATGTGAAGAGGGGGAGGGACTGAGGACCCTGATGTGAAGAGGGGGAGGGACTGAGGACCCTGATGTGAAGAGGGGGAGGGACTGAGGACCCTGATGTTAAGAGGGGGAGGGACTGAGGACCCTGATGTGAAGGGGGCAGGGACTGAGAACTGAGGTGGGGGGGACTTTGATATAAAGGGGGGGGGGGGGCTGACGACTCTAATGTGACGGGGTGGGACATCTGATGTGATGGGTGGCTCGAGATTTAGCATCATTTCAAGTGCTACAAATGAAGAAAAATGTGCTGCTCTGGATACACCCCCCCCCCATTTCCACCCACTGAGGGGGGCTGCTGCTTATACTGGTATATCTTACATTATATAATTATTATTATTATTATTATTATTATTATTAATAATAATAATAATAATAATAATAATGATAAAAAACGAAAAAAAACAGCTTGATGAAATAAAGGGCTAACATTGAGTTTCCTAAACCCCGGAGGGTCACCACCTCAAGCATCACCCAAAGCCTGAAACATCACTTTCGGGTGGAATGACCCTCCAAAAAAGGCCCCACTCCTCCCCTCCCCCAGTCTTCTCTCCAACACAAATGATCAGAATGTTATTTGCCTTCATTTGTTGGTTTAAGCCAACATATCTGCCGGATTTATCATGGTGGGGGGGGGGGGGGCTGATAATTCTGTATCTGGACAAATAAACCAATTCATCACTTTATAGCGCAGCTTTACGGCGTGATAAAAGTAAACCATCTGTCCGCGGCCACACCACCGCGAAAAGGTCTTTGTGCGATGGAAATGAAGCTCAGCGAATGGGGAGATCATAAAAGGAGAGGGATGAGGGATGCGAGACCTAAAGCCACAGCTGCCTTATATAAAATCAAAGGATACTATTAATAAGGTGAATAAAAAAAAGGAAAGAAATCGCCTTTCCAAAACCGCGCGCCAAAGTCGTAAGATCCGCAGATACGAGCAGCTGAAGTCATAGACAAATCCTGTCTTTTCCTGTAAATGGCAGTTGGGGTCATTTTCTTCCGCCGTACCGGTCGGCGAGGATGCCCAACCAGGGGAGGACTGACAACTCATGGGGCCCCCGGGCAATAGGGCATCATGGGGCCCCTGTGTCCTTGCCCACACTCAATAAAGCCTATGAAAAAGGTACCAGGGGCATCTCATGGGGCCCCCTACTGACCCCGGGCCCTCGGGCATTGCCCGAGTTTCCAAATGGTCAGTCCGCCCCTGCGCCCAACACATTAACTGATCAATATGGAGTTTACGGGAATTAGGAGGGGCGGGGCTTAACTCAACCTACGCCAAAAAATATAGCCGCTCGTACAGGCACAATCAATCCTGTACGTCACAGTTTTTCATCCACATGCGCGCGTGGATCCAGGGAGTCCGTGCTGTCATTCGCTGCAGCACATGCCGATTGTTTACGGCCAAGACCCACTGATTGACTGAGAGAATGATAGGAGAGAGCTCTGTGTTGGTAAACAACACAGGACTCTACAGACACCAGAGACGTGCCGGTTTTTCTTTTTCTCTCCCGGTACATATTTAACCCCTTGATCGCCCTAGGTCAAAAAAAGACCCAAAATGTTGAAAAAAAAAAAATCTTCTTTCTGCTGAAAAACATATCCAATAAAAAAAATTTTAAAAATCTAATTTCTTCATAAATTTAGGCCAAAATGTATTCTGCTACATGTCTTTGCTAAAAAAAACCCCCAAAAAACCCAATAAGTGTATATTGATTGGTTTACATGAAAGGTATAGCGTCTACAAAAATCATATATTTACTGTCATTTTTGTTTGTTTATGTATTTATTTATTGTTTACGAAAATTGGATATTTCCTGTAATGTTTATTTATTTGTTTATGTATTTATTTATTATTTACGAAAATCAGATATTTCCTGTAATTTTTATTTATTTGCTTATGTATTTATTATTTACGAAAATCGGATATTTCCTGTAATTTTTATTTGTTTATGTTTTTATTTATTTATGTTATACTAGTATTGGTGGCAATCAGCGACTTATAACGGGACTGCGATAGTGCGGAGGGCAATCTGACACTAACTGGCGCTGAGGGTAACCAACTAACTGCCGCTTGCACCCACAGTGACACTATTACAGCAAGCGGTGCTAAAATTATAAAATGCTAAGGGGTTAACATCTAGTTCAGGGGTGTGAAACCGGCGGCCCTCCAGCTGTTGCCAAACTACAAGTCCCATGAGGCATTGCAAGATACAGTTACAAGCATGACTCCCAAAGGCAGAGGCATGATGGGACTTGTAGTTTTGCAACAGCTTGAGGGCCGCCGGTTTGACACCCCTGACCTAGATGTTAACCCCTTCTCAGCCAGCGGCATTAGCCCAGTGACTGTATAATGTTAGCACCGATTGCTGTAATAGTGTCACTGTGGGTGTCACTGGCAGTTAGTTACCCTCAGCGCCAGTTAGTGTCAGATTGCCCGCAGCACTATCGCAGTCCCGTTATAAGTCGCCGATTGCCACCAATACTAATATAACATAAATAAATACATAAACAAATAAATTAAAATTACAGGAAATATCCGATTTTTGTAGATGCTATACTTTTCACGTAAACCAATCAAAAATGTTTGATTTTTTTTAGCAAAGACATGCAGCAGAATACATTTTGGCCTAAATTTATGAAGGAATTAGATTTTTTACATTGGCTGTGTTTTACAGCAGAAAGTAGAATTTTTTTTTCAAACTTTTGGATCTTTTTTTATTTATTTCAGGTACTTATATAGCGCCGTCAATTTACACAGCACTACATATATATTGTACATTCACATCAGTCCCTAACCCTCAAAGGGTGTACAATCTAAGGTCCCTAACCCTCAAGGGGAGTACAATCTAAGGTCCCTAACCCTCAAGGGGCATACAATCTAAGGTCCCTAACTCACATTCATACATACACATACTAGGGACAATTTAGACAGGACTCAATTCACCTACCAGCATGTCTTTGGCGTGTGGGAGGAAACCAGAGTACCCGGAGGAAACCCACACAGGCAGAACATGCAAACTCCAGGCAGGTGGCGCCATGGCTGGGATTTGAACCAACAACCCTAGTACTGCCAGGTGGAAGTGCTAACCATTTAGCCACTGTGCTGCCCACTCAACTCAAAAGTCCTGCTTTGACTTGAATGCTCCTTGTATATCGGATAAAGTGTGGGGAAGGCATAGGGTAGGATGGGGGGGGGAGGGCTCATCATCATCTGTCTTTGTATTTGCTACAACAGTTGAGTAGTGCTCCTGGTGTGGCTCTGGCATCTCAAGTATCCCCATAGTGACTAGTATGGGGCCAATCCATCCTATAAAACTGTAAAGAATCTTTTAAAGTTGATCTCCAAGCAGATATAAAAACAAATATATAAATATATATACACAAATATATATATATATATATATATATATATATATATGCCAATAAATGATAAAAAGAAAGCCTAAGCTGTCCTTTGCAGCACTTTTTACCTGTCACAAAATTCTCTTATCTTCCTGGTTTAATGACACTCAACGATGTTCAGCCCAATTCTTCTAAACCCAGGCTGTCACAGACCCACCCCCAACCTGTGATTGGACAGTAAGGCTCCATGCACACGGGGTGTTTTAATAACACTGGTATCTTTAGCTGTGTAAAGTCACCTTACAAACGCAAGTTTTTCAACATTTTCACATTAGTGTTTAGCCACTTTTTTTACGTTTTCTTTTTGTAACTAAAAAAAATAAATTTTTGCTCAAAAAAACATCCAGAAATGCCGGTTTGCTGCGTTTCAGCGCATTTTCCCACGTTTTACTGCATATTTCAGCTTTAGAACGTTTTTACAGCTAAAAAACTCCTCTTGAAACCAACTAGTTCTGGGTTTTTTTTTCCAGCCAAAAAACATTGATTCCAGTCTATGTGTGCATTGACAGGTAGGATAACATGCTGGGGGGTTTACTAGCTGGAGAAATGGCAAAAGCCAAAAACAGCCTCTGTCCAGTTTGCATGAGGACTAAAGGAGAAGCAGCACAGTGATGAGTTTATCTCCTTGTTACTCTGTTTTTCTCCTGTTAGCATACTTTCTGCCAGCACATGAATTGAATGGCACCTTGTGCTGCTTCCCCCTGCTCCAAGCTGAGCTCTGCTGTAGAAGATGGATTTTAGGTACTTACACTCTGTGCCTTTTAAAAGCATTAGCCAGGTCAGTCCCTAACCCTCAAAGGGTGTACAATCTAAGGTCCCTAACCCTCAAGGGGCGTACAATCTAAGGTCCCTAACCCTCAGGGGGCGTACAATCTAAGGTCCCTAAACCTCAAGGGGTGTACAATCTAAGGTCCCTAACCCTCAGGGGGCGTACAATCTAAGGTCCCTAACTCACATTCATACATACACATACTAGGGACAATTTAGACAGGAGCCAATTCACCTCCCAGCATGTCTTTGGAGTGTGGGAGGAAACTGGAGTACCCAGAGGAAGCCCATGCAGGCACAGGGAGAACATGCAAACTCCAGGCAGGTTGTGCCATGGTTGGGATTCAAACCAACAACCCTAGTACTGCCAGGCGGAAGTGCTAACCATTTAGCCACTGTGCTGCTATTGCAAAAAAAAAAAAAAACCCATTGGTGATCAAATACCACCAAAAAAAGCTCTATTTGTGTGAAAAAATGTTATACATTTTGTTTGCGTACAACATTATTATTATTATTACTACGAGTTTATATAGCGCCAAAGGGTTTGCTCAGCGCTGTACAATAGGGGGGACAATACATGGCACAGTACAACAACAACAAACAACGTACGAGGGGTAAGAGGGCCCTACTCTTACGAGCTTACAATCTAGGAGGGAGGGGGTAAAGGTACAGTAGGAAGTGGCTGAGGGGGATGAAGTGGTGGGAGGAATGAGGGAGGATGGCCGTTAGGTGAGGGTGGGGTAGGCTTCCCTGAAGAGATGGGTTTTGAGGGAGCGCCTGAATGTGAATAGGGAAGGCGACAGTCTGATGGATTGGGGCAGTGAGTTCCAGAGGATGGGGGAGGACCTGGAGAAGTCCTGCAGTCGTGCATGGGAGGAGGAGACCAGGGAGCAGGATAGAAGAGGTCCTGTGAGGAGCGAAGGGTACGGGTAGGGTGGTACTTGGTGATCAGGTTGGTGAGGTAGTCAGGGGCAGTGTTGTGAACGGCTTTGTAGGTCAGGGTTAGGAGTTTAAATTTGATGCGTTGGGCAATCGGGAGCCAGTGGAGGGAGAGGCAGAGGGGGGTGGCAGAGGTGGAGCGGGTGGTGAGGTGGATGAGTCTGGCAGCTGAGTTCAGGATGGTCTGGAGCGGGGAGAGCCTGCACTGGGGTAGGCCAGTGAGGAGGGAGTTGCAGTAGTCAAGGCGTGAGATGATGAGGGAGTGTACTAGAAGTTTGGTGGTGTCTGGGGTGAGGAAGGAGCGGATCTTGGCAATGTTGCGAAGATGGAGCCTGCATGTGTTTGTGAGTGATTTGACATGCGGTTGGAGGGAGAGGTTCGCGTCAAGAATGACGCCAAGGACTTTGGCTTGCGGGGCGGGAGTGATAGTGGAGTTGTTGGTGATGATGGATAGGATGGGGGGGGGGGTGTTGGCAGGGGGAAAGACGAGAAGCTCGGTTTTGGAGAGGTTGAGCTTGAGGAAATGTAGCGACATCCAGTCTGAGATGTCATTTAGGAGGTGAGTGATGCGGGCATGCATGTTTGGGTCAGACCCACTGCTCCTGTGGATATAAAAAGGAAAGGTAGGCTGAGTCCAGAGCCCTGCCCTTCCATCTCCCCATTTCCCAATAAAAGTCTGTGAAAGACAGTTTTTTAAGGAGCCAGAAGGATGTGAGAGCAATCCAGCCTGGAAGAAACCAACTCCTGATCCATTCTGCTCCCCAATCCGCAGATCCGATCCATTCTGCTCCCCAATCCGCAGATCCGATCCATTATGCTCCCCAATCCGCAGATCCGATCCATTCTGCTCCCCAATCCGCAGATCCGATCCATTATGCTCCCCAATCCGCAGATCCGATCCATCCTGCGGGGATTGTCGGCTTTCTTTACAACTTACCTTTTTCGTGGAGCGGGTCCGGTGTCACCCCGTATAGGTTGCATGCCGACGATCCTGCGGGGATTTTCGGCATGCAACCTATACGGGGTGACACCGGTGTAGCGGCAAGATGTGTCTCCCATGTAGATATGTCCCCCCTGAAGCAACTGTGCATGTCCCGGTTTCATCTGCAGATTGAGCATAATGGATCGAAGTCCGATCCATTATGCTCCCCAATCCCCAGTTCTGATTCATCCTGCGGGGGTCGTCGGCTTGCTTTACAACTTACCTTCTTTGTGGAGAGGGTCCGGTGTCACCTGGCGCGGTAGGTGTCATCTAGTCCGGTGCGCATCCCCCGCACCTGCCTTGGGGCGCCACTAATACATACTTCTCTTGAAGGAAATCAGCAACAGTCAGCAATATGTTTCCATTCCGAAATCAATGTGATTCCATTCAGATCATTTATAATTGTTGATTATTAATATTATTATTATTATTAATAATAATAATTATTATTATTAATTTATAATTTATTGTTTTGTTGTATTCGTTGTGATTGTAATTCGGAAATTCTGGTACCTCTGAATAACGAACAATTTTGTCTGAATTTAGATTTGGAGCGAAACAAACCGCACATGTCTACATGGAAACATGGCTGGGTACTACACGGAGAAAGGCGTGCCACATACACCAAGAGCTGCAGCTTCAGAAAAAGGTTGTCTCAGTCGCCAAGGCAAAGCAGAACTTGCACAGGGAACCGGTGATAGCACAGGGACAAGGACAGAAGGGAGGAGAAGTGTAGTCTAGGTCAAAGGCAACACAGAAATAGCCCAGAACCAAGGACGAGTGAGAAGACGTGGGGGGGGAGGGAGGGAAGAGTGACTGAGATACAGTGAGTGATAACATGAACACCTGAATCCTGCCAAAATGACTATGCTTATCTTCGAATGTTCATGTGGGGACCGGACACATTTACAGATAAGGATGAGGAAATGTAAGGAAATTCTCATTAGACCTGGCGTTCATCATCTTCCTTCATATCTGAAGACGCAGCCACCTGACGCCCCGCGTGCCTTCATGCCCACAGCAAAAAAGCCGCAAAAAAGCCAGAAAGTGTCTCTCTGAGGATCAGCAGGTAATGTATTAGACATAATTAATTAGCACATCACATACTTCAATACACAATGTTCAGACAGACTTGTAATCAGAGGATCTTCATACACACTGGTTTGATGATGCCGGGGTCTCGCCGGACTAGTTATGGATGTATAGGAAGCAGTTTGCTGGGCTGACGACTTCGGATCTTTTAGGAAGGAGGATAATATGATGCCTGACAAGCCCGACTCTTACCAACCCCATTCTAAAACCCGCCAGCCGAAAGGTGTCGGTGGACTGGAAGTCCCAGCATACCTCGAGAAGCAACTTCCGACAGCAAATAGAATTGTTATCGCCATCCAGCAAACACCGCAGCTGCAATCGGAAAATAATAAATCTACCGCTTAGGTCTCTATAATCCACGCCGAACACATGAGTAGCAACTCGTTAAGGTTCCATTCAGACTTGTGCGACTTCAAAATCGTGCGATTTTTGTTGCGACTTTACAGTGCGACTTTGATGCTACTTTGGCGTGACTTTGATGCAACTTTGGCTTTGACCAAGGATAATTGTTTCTGCTGTAGAAAGCCGCACACGTGTCGCATGTACAACATTCGAGTGCGACTTCCATGTGACTTTGGAGGGTTTACATTGAAGTCTATGGCCCTCAAGTGAAAATTAGCCCAGAGTAGTGCAGGAACTACTTTGAAGTCGCTGTGACTTCAAAAAAAATGAATAAGTGCTTCGGAAGACTCCTAAAAGGGACTGGGATACTTGTGCCTCACCAGACCAAAACCAGATGGACCTCATTGTTGAGGGGACCTGCTGAGGCAAGGTCTACCTAAGTACTAGACAAGGGCAGACTGACCATTTGAGCACTCAGGCACTGTCCGAGGGCCCGGGGTCAGTAGGGGGCCCCATGAAATGCCCCTGTTACCTTTTTATAGGCTTTTTTGGGTGTGCTTTGAGTGTGGGCAAGGACACAGGGGTCCCATGATCCCTTATTGCCCGGGGGCCCCATGAGTTGTCAGCCCGCCCCTGGTACTAGCTGAGGCTCCCCCAAAGGGAGACCCCATGGGACAGGGGAAACCTTACCTTAAGGCTACTTTCAGGGCAAGTCCGAGGACCTCCACACTACTAATCAAGAGTAAGTCAAGTGCATATGTACTGTGCAAAAAAGTACAAAATAAATAAGTGCTTTGGAGGACTCCTAAAAGGGACTGGGATACTTGTGGCCTACCAGACCCAAACCAGGTGGACCTCATTCTTCAGGAGACCTGCTGAGGCAAGGTCTATCTAAGTACTAGCTGAGGCTCCCCGAAGGGAGACCCCATAGGACAGGGAAAACCTTACCTTAAGGCTACTTTCAGGGCAAGTCCAAGGACCTCCACACTACTAATCAGGAGTAAGTCAAGTGCATACGTACTGTGCAAAAAAGTACAAAATAAATAAGTGCTTGGGAGGACTCCTAAAAGGGGTTGGGATACTTGTGGCTCACCAGACCCAAACCAGGTGGACCTCATTCTTCAGGGGACCTGCTGGGGCAAGGTCTATCTAAGTACTAGCTGAGGCTCCCCGAAGGGAGACCCCATAGGACAGGGAAAACCTTACCTTAAGGCTACTTTCAGGGCAAGTCCAAGGACCTCCACACTACTAATCAGGAGTAAGTCAAGTGCATACGTACTGTGCAAAAAAGTACAAAATAAATAAGTGCTTGGGAGGACTCCTAAAAGGGGTTGGGATACTTGTGGCTCACCAGACCCAAACCAGGTGGACCTCATTCTTCAGGGGACCTGCTGGGGCAAGGTCTATCTTAGTAGCTGAGGCTCCCCCAAAGGAAGACCCCATGGGACAGGGAGAACCTGACCACAAGGCTACTTTCAAGGCTAGTCCGAGGACTTCCGCCCTACTAATCATGAGTAAGTAAAGTGCATACGTATTGTGGCCCCTAAAAGGGGCTGGGATACTTGTGGCCCACCAGACTAAAACCAGGTGGACCTCATTCTTCAGGGGATCTGCTGATGCAAGTTCCAGGCACTAGGAGAGGCTCCCCTGAAAGGAGACCCCCACAGGAGGGGAAGAACCTGACAATAAAGCAACTTTCAGAGCAAGTCCATAAGACCACGTTTCCTCCCCCTCAAGACTTTAAGGGCAAGTCTGAGGACTGTGCAAAAAAGTGCAAAATAAATAAGTGCTTAGAGGTGTCAAAGTGCAAGGCAATGGCTGACCCTCCGGCTGGTATGGAAATTCCTCCAGTCTCAGACAAAAGGCCCAGCCCAGGAGGCAGGTGTGGGAAAAGAAGCATGCAATGGGTGCTTTGATCCTTTTGGAGAATAACATCAGCAAACATCTGTGACCATCTGCAGGGTGGGGAATTCCACAGCTGATTGGGCCACTGGCCTGAAATGACGTGACAGCTGCCCATGGGTTTGGGCTTGAAGCTTAACTCATCACTACTAGTGACAACCTTGTAAGAGAAGCTTCATGGTTGGCTGAATTTTGTTACACCCCACCCAAGTCCTGGTAGAACACTGTCCCACCTGCTGTGTCCGAACCATCCACAATCTTGTGCCCTTCTCCTTGCTATAGGTCTCCACATGACATTCCCAGCCATAGACCTTTGTATCCTCAAGAAAGGAATATCCCTTCACTTTACTGGTAGTATTCAGGAAACGGCATTACAGTCACATCACAAGGACATACATTCCAGGGTCACTTGACATTACACAGTAAATCACATTCAGTGGACTGTCAGCAGTAGTCACAAGTGAAAGCATGAGCAGAACCTCAGCAGTTATCTCCCTACAGTCTCTCCTCTGCCCAGGGTCATTGGTACTCACAGGACTGTACTCTCTATAGTCACCTCCTCCATAGGTACATCTCTCCTGGGACCCTCCAGGAAAGTAGCCTCACACAGGGATCTCCATCCTGGCCTAAAAGGCCTTTTGCAGTCCACCCTAGCCCCCATATAGGACAGAAAGACTACAGTCAGCTTCTCCTGTGTATGGGTCCACTCCACCCAGCCTCCTGCCCTGTCCAGGGCCTACATGTGCTAGCTACATCCTCATAGGTGTGGGATGTTTAGCTCCCATGCCCCAAGTTCTGCTTGGGTTCCTCCCAACAAGGCACTGACTCACCCATGACATCACTGCAGGAGGGCTCTACCTAAGAGGGGCCTAACACCTGATGATCTCACTTCCTGTAACCAGACACTATTCTGGTACAGAGCCACCTAGTGGCAAAGTGGCTAACTGCACCTGCCTACCAAACACTATCCTGGTACAGAGCCACCTAGTGACAAAGCGGCTAACTGCACCTGCCTACCAGACACTATTCTGGTACACAGCCACCTAGTGGCAAAGCAGCTAACTGCACCTGCCTACCAGACACTATCCTGGTACAGAGCCACCTAGTGGCAAAGCAGCTAACTGCACCTGCCTACCAGACACTATCCTGGTACAGAGCCACCTAGTGGCAAAGCAGCTAACTGCACCTGCCTACCAGACACTATCCTGGTACAGAGCCACCTAGTGGCAAAGCAGCTAACTGCACCTCCCTACCAGACACTATCCTGGTACAGAGCCACCTAGTGGCAAAGCAGCTAACTGCACCTGCCTACCAGACACTATTCTGGTACAGAGCCACCTAGTGACAGCTAACTGCACCTGCCTACCAGACACTATCCTGGTACAGAGCCACCTAGTGACAGCTAACTGCACCTGCCTATCAGACACTATTCTGGTACAGAGCCACCTAGTGACAAAGTAGCTAACTGCACCTGCCTATCAGACACTATCCTGGTACAGAGCCACCTAGTGACAAAGCAGCTAACTGCACCTTCCTATCAGACACTATCCTGGTACAGAGCCACCTAGTGACAAAGCAGCTAACTGCACCTTCCTATCAGACACTATTCTGGTACAGAGCCACCTAGTGGCAAAGCAGCTAACTGCACCTGCCTACCAGACACTATTCTGGTACAGAGCCACCTAGTGGCAAAGCTGCTAACTGCACCTGCCTACCAAACACTATCCTGGTACAGAGCCACCTAGTGGCAAAGCAGCTAACTGCACCTGCCTATCAGACACTATTCAGGTACAGAGCCACCTAGTGGCAAAGTAGCTAACTGCACCTGCCTAAAGACTACATCACATACGTCTTTTTTTTATTTTATCCATAGTGCTACTTTAAACCAAGTTTAAAACTTTTCATTAAAAAAAAGAAAGACACAGCTCTATACAAAAAAAAAATGGTAAAAGTTATAATCCAAACTTAAAGGCCAGCATCTTTTCACCCCCATTATGAGAAAATGACCTAGTAAAAGGCAGACTAATGAGTCGTTATTAAAAATGCAGTGAGCTAGATTTTGGGCTAATCTCGGTCCACTTTCATGGGGTGAGACAGTATATGTCTATTTAAATAGAATTAATCATTTCAAACAGATGAGGGCCGATAAACAAATGGAAGGAGCTGAAAGGAGACTTTTAATAGAAGCTTGGTCTGAAATGATAGATGTTTCAGCTGCGGGAACACACTGAGCTGAAAGAGAAAGGAATTTGTGCAGTTCCATTGTGTCGGGCTATTAGTGAGACTATTCCGATACCCTTATGAGGAATTCAATTTACAACTGAAAAGAACCGCACAAGGGCCTAAAGGACCTCTTTTAACACAGTAAAGTATGAATGTTTGGCCACGTCCAGGCTAGGCACAGATGATTATTACAGCTTTAAAGGGAATTCTTTATTTTATATGAATTGTGTCACATGGTACAGGAGATATGGGCATTGATCAGCCGCTAAGCCGACACCTAGGTCCACCACTATCGAATGCCAATGCTGGGAATGATCTCATAGAATGATTTAACCCTTCCGCTGCCGGAACCATTGTTGTGGGTTTTGCACACATATTAAAATGTGCATTTTAGACCTGAAGATTAGCTAAAACCCCCCTGTACAGGGGCGGACTAACTGTTTGGGAACTCGGGCACTGCCCAAGGGCCCAGGGTCAGTAGGTGGCCCCATGAGATGCCCTTGGTACCTTTTCATAGGCTTTTTTTGAGTAGTTCAGTAAACAAAATATACTAAAGTTAATTTTAGTGCACACAGTGCAATATACTACCCATTTGTTTTTGTAAAACATAAAAGATGAGGTTGCATCGAGTCATTAGATACCCAACATGCCAAGCCTTCAAATTGTCGGTGAAACTGAATATTAGTTGAAACTGCCAAACATAATATAATTTCTGAAAGCAGACTCCCTGAAATATAAGATTTTTTTGCACAAAATATAAAAGATGAGGTTGCGTTGAGACAATAGGTACCTAACATGCCAAGCCAACCAGGTAGCCTCCCTAGCGGTCTGATTATGTCCATATTTCTGTGCTCAAAGCGGTACATTTTTTTGCATGGAAATATGTAGTTTTTTTATTGTAGGCCTGTAATTCTTAGGAATAACTCACTGAAATCTGTCCGAACAAGAGTCTAGTAAACATCCCGGGGATGATAAAATTTGAAAAACGAAATCATAAATTATAATTTAATAAATAATCATAAAAAATAATAATATAATAATAATAAATGTAATTCAATAATATAATCAAACCAAAAACACTGAAATGTGAAATAGAGCGCCAAGTTCGCACATCGCTGAGCAAAGTCGCAGAATCGTTTTCAGTGTCTGATGAGGAATTTCCCCCACCAATCATTATCACTAGAGATGAGCGAATCGAACTAGGCGAACCGGAATTCGAGTCGAATTTCAGGAAATATTCGATTCGTGTCGAAACCGAAATTTTGCCTACTTCGGGTGCGCGAATCGAACATTTCCCGATCAGCCGGCAAAAGTGTCCCTGCAGTGAGCTCCGCTATTTCTGACAGTTCTCTGACAGAAGGAACACATGTTTAGCGGTTGAAACATTGTATCTATTAGTTTACATTTAGGATACAGATGTTTCAACCACTGTACATGTGAAGAAGTTGTGAGAGAACTGTCAGAAATAGAGGAACTCTGCACATACACTTTTTGCCGGCTTGGAATTATTCTTCTTTTCATCCTACTTCTTCTTCTTCTTCATCCTCAGAAGAAGAGGATGAGGATGAGGATGAAGAAGAAGAAGAAGAAGAAGAAGAAGAAGAAGAAGTAGGATGAAAAGAAGAATAATTCCAAGCCGGCAAAAAGTGTATGTGCAGAGTTCCTCTATTTCTGACAGTTCTCTCACAGCTTCTTCACATGTACAGCGGTTGAAACATCTGTATCCTAAATGGAAACTAATAGATACAATTTGTATCTATTAGTTTCCATTTAGGATACAGATATTTCAACCGCTGTACATGTGAAGAAGCTGTGAGAGAACTGTCAGAAATAGAGGAACTCTGCACATACACTTTTTGCCGGCTTGGAATTATTCTTCTTTTCATTCTTCTTCTTCTTCCTCATCCTCATCCTCATCCTCTTCTTCTGAGGATGAGGATGAAGAAGAAGAAGAAGAAGAAGTAGGATGAAAAGAAGAATAATTCCAAGCCGGCAAAAAGTGTATGTGCAGAGTTCCTCTATTCTGCAGATACACTTAGAGGAGCTCTGCAGATACACTTAGAGGAGCTCTGCACATACACTTTTTGCCGGCTTGGAATTAATCTTATTTTCATCCTACTTCTTCTTCTTCTTCTTCTTCATCCTCATCCTCAGAAGAAGAAGAGGATGAGGATGAGGATGAAGAAGAAGAAGAAGAAGTAGGATGAAAATAAGAATAATTCCAAACCGGAAAAAAGTGTATGTGCAGAGCTCCTCTAAGTGTATCTGCAGAGCTCCTCTAAGTGTATCTGCAGAATAGAGGAACTCTGCACATACACTTTTTGCCGGAAACCGCTGTATGGAGTGAATGTCCCAGAACTGTCAGAAATAGACTATTTATGACAGTTCTGGGACATTCACTGCATACAGCTGTTTTAACCGCTGTATGGAGGGAATGTCATGGAACTGTCAGAAATAGACTATTAATGACAGTTCTGGGACTGTCCTTCAATGCAGCGGTTGAAACATTGTATGTATTTGTTTCCATAAATGGATCCATTTATGGAAACAAATACATACAATGTTTCAACCGCTGCATGGAAGGACAGTCCCAGAACTGTCATTAATAGTCTATTTCTGACAGTTCCATGACATTCCCTCCATACAGCGGTTAAAACAGCTGTATGGAGTGAATGTCCCAGATCTATCAGAAATAGACTATTTATGACAGTTCTGGGACATTCACTGCATACAGCTGTTTTAACCGCTGTATGGAGGGAATGTCATGGAACTGTCAGAAATAGACTATTAATGACAGTTCTGGGACTGTCCTTCCATGCAGCGGTTGAAACATTGTATGTATTTGTTTCCATAAATGGATCCATTTATGGAAACAAATACATACAATGTTTCAACCGCTGTATGGAAGGACAGTCCCACAACTGTCATTAATAGTCTATTTCTGACAGTTCCATGACATTCCCTCCATACAGCGGTTAAAACAGCTGTATGGAGTGAATGTCCCAGATCTATCAGAAATAGACTATTTATGACAGTTCTGGGACATTCACTGCATACAGCTGTTTTAACCGCTGTATGGAGGGAATGTCATGGAACTGTCAGAAATAGACTATTAATGACAGTTCTGGGACTGTCCTTCAATGCAGCGGTTGAAACATTGTATGTATTTGTTTCCATAAATGGATCCATTTATGGAAACAAATACATACAATGTTTCAACCGCTGCATGGAAGGACAGTCCCAGAACTGTCATTAATAGTCTATTTCTGACAGTTCCATGACATTCCCTCCATACAGCGGTTAAAACAGCTGTATGCAGTGAATGTCCCAGATCTATCAGAAATAGACTATTTA